>NC_060277.1:72963818-73049663 GCF_021613505.1 Equus quagga | reverse complement strand
CCCCCCCCCCCCCCACATACACACATATACAACACCACCACCACCAAGGAGACCCGCTTCCTGGGCATCTCAAGGCCCAGCAACTGTTCCCCCGTGGAGCCAGAGCCAGGCAGGACAAAGCCGAGTAAACCCAAGCCTCTCCCTCCGGAAGCCCTGGTGCCGTCTGTCTGTCCTGCCTCTGCTCTGTTTACACAATAATGGAAGGCGAGACCCACCCCTTCTTGTGGGCTTTGCTCAGCCCAGTCCTTAGGCTTGTCTTCCTGCTCCTCCTCCCCAGGGATCCTCCCCGTTTTTCCTGAGAGGTGACATAGTTTGGGTCACTGGGTTCATGTCCAACTGTGTGTGGAGTGTGGCACCTCCGGGGCGGGATTTGCTGGGCTTGTCCCCACAGAGGACTATGTGGGAGCCCCCTGTGGCAGGCTCTCCCTGATCCAGACGCAGCAAAGCGAATGGGAGGCCAAGCCCCTTCAGGAGTGCCGGGCTGGGGTGTAGGAGAGGAATGGAGGCTGGGTCAGGCTCAGCCCTGCGGAAGGCAGGAAGCATTTGGAAGTAGATGAATTGTATCTTTGCCCATCTTTTCTGGCTCCTTCTCTCCCGTTCCCTAAGAGCCTACTGCGTTTGCTAAACAAATCCTCTTCCTGCAGGTTTCAGAGGTATTGTGACTACCCTAAGGTGCTCTATCTGTAATATTTTTGAACGAGAGTTGCTGATTTTTATTTCCCTGCTACAGGATTCCCTGCCCTGACTGTCAACGCCCTTAGCTAGGGCCACATCCTGCAGGGCGGCTGTTTTGGCTTTCCACCTTGGGGGAGAAGTCGAAGCCAGGAGATGCACGGGGTACCAGGAGGGGTCCCACAGCCCTGTGTACCCACAGCCCTGCAATGGCCTTCTGATGTCTCCTCAGTGCCCACCTTCCCACTAGGCTCCCAGTTCCCAAGGAAAGGGGCTCTGCCTCCCTCTGCATCTCAACCCCCACCACCAAGCCGGCGCACGGCAGGCCCCATAAACAGGTGTATTGGCAATGAATGACCGGGGAAAGGCCTTTTACTCTTAACAGGCTTCGTGCCATAAAAACCAGGGCCCTGGGGACTGTTAACTAAATCCTGCCAGATCCAACCATGGATCCCACACAGCTGTGACAGAGTGAGGCGGTTTCATCTGGGCTGATCTGGGGGAGGTTCACAAGATTTATTGCTAAATGAGAACAAAAGCAAAGCACAGAACAGGTGTTACTCTAGTTTGTTGAGAGAGAGAGAGAGGCTGATATGTGTATTGAAATCTCTCTAAGTACACAGAGGAGCCCCGGACTAGTCAGGGCCGTGAGGGAAACGACATCGGGGTGGAGGGGAAGCCTACTTCTTCACTGTGTACCCTTCTAACTGCTTAAATATTTGCCATGTGTAGGCAATACTTTCATAAAACTTTTTCAGAAAAGCAGCATTTTTTTTTTAAGTTATAAAAGTATAAGAAAAAAGAAAGGAAGAAAAAAACGAGAGAGGGGAAAGAAAGAACACAGGAAGATCTTCTCGGGCGCCCCAAGCTTATCACAAGCCTGAAGCAGCCTGGGGGCATTCTTGGGCCACAGCTCCGCTCTCCGCAGCACAGACACGTTTCCTTCCCCCATGGGGCCAAATTACTCAGCACGTTGTAATTTTTTTTCTTCCTTTGGGAAGGAGGCAAATATTTTCTTTAATTTACTAGCAAGGATGCTGTGAAGCAAGAGGTGAAGTCCAGGGTTTTGCTCAGGATCAGGTCAAGAGGGATAGAATTATTTCCAGAACTCGGGTCCTCTGCTTCTGGTCCCTGAAGTCACTCCTCTCTCCTGCGGTCCGACCTCGGGTTTTCCTTTGTCTGCTCGAGATTAGAAAACACTCACCCTCCCTCTGGCTCTTCTTCCCTTCCAGGAACTTTAAGATAACTTGAGGCTCCGCAGAGGGAGGTTTCTCGTAGTCTCTTCCTGGCAAGCTGATCGCCCTCATGCTTGAGGTCTGTGGTCACTGTGGTTAGGTTAGTTTAAGACCAGCCAGCATTTCTTTTCCTTCTCCATCTTCAAGCCCTTTCATAACTATTATGACACTTACTAGAAGTCACCTTCTTTTTCAACTGGCTCATGTACGTACATCTTATTTTCCCAACTAAATGATAAACTTCTGGAGAACTGTTTTAACCCCCAGAAGGCCTAGCATGATACTGGGCATGTTGGAGGAACTTGGTGAGACTGGTGATTAATAAAAGGCACCCTTTATGGAACATCCACCAGGCACACGATCCACATTCTCTTTTGCTCTTTTCCTTCCATAAGGGTAACTGCAGTATAAACTCTTTGGCTGCATGTTGCTGTAAATGCTATTAAAAATAAGTTACAGTTTTCCTGTTTCAAGCTGTGAGTTTTCACATTTAATACACTTAAAAATGATTTTTCAATAGAAGTGGTCTGGACTGAGGGTCAGAGAGGTTCAGTCATGTGTCCATGCTCACACAGGCTCCAGGTGGCAAGGCCGGCTATCTGCCCTGTGCTCCTGCTGGGCTGGGCTGATGTGAAATGAGAATGGTGCAGCGGTGAGAAAAGTGAAGCAGACCTTTGTGGTTCCCTCTCCCTCTACTCCCCTGACGCCAGTCACCTCCATGAAATCCAGAGCTTTGTGTTAAGCATTGAAATATGAAGAGCACAGGGCTTTGTTCTCATTCTCCTCGTCCCCCTAGAGCAGGTGATAGGGAAGCAGACTTCAGATCTATGTATACACTTTTAATTGAGTGCAGCTGTCAGAATATAGGGCATTTTCAATCAGTCAGCCAACCACTACTTACCATGAGCTGGGCTTGTGAATACAGTGGTGAGCAAGACAAAACTCCCCAGGAGCTGACAGGCTGTATCGACTTTGGGGAAAATAGACACAGGCAAATAAATAAAAAACTGCAGAAGGTGGTAAGGACTGTGAAGAAAATAGACCCCAGTGGCGGTGTAGAGAGTGACAGGTGCGGGGGTAGGAGAGTGGGGAGCAGCAGTGAGGAGGGGGAAGCTGGCCGCTTGGATAAGGTGACCAGGGATGGCCTTGACATTCCAGCCACAGTGATGCAAGACCTGATGGAAGAGCTTTGGGAAGAGGGAAGAGCAAGGAGGCGGGAATGTGCTCCGTGTGTCTGAGGGTCAAGGGGGTTGGCTGGAGCACAGTGAACGAGAAGGGAAGTGAGGAGGTTGAGTGGAGAGGTGGGCGGGGGCGGTGTGCTGCTGTCACTGAATGTGTCCAAGTAGAACTTAGAGGATTTCTCTTCTGCTTTGGAGCGGTTTGGACGAGACAATCTCTAAGGGCCCTCCCAGGTGAGGTGCAGGGAGTCCACAATTCTAAGTCAAGAGCACTCGGGTGCTTTCCACCACAGACCCGCCCTGCCTCAGCTGCCCCATCCTTCTGCAAAGCAGCTGATTTTAAAAAACAAAACAACTGTGATGGGGTATCCTGACAGATGGTTCCAGAGTCCACTCCATCCACTTCAAGAGGAGCTACTGAGCTACAGTTTTTCCAGAGGGATAAACAAGAGCGCGAGCAATTAGGATCCAAAGTATACCAACAAAAGAGGGTGCGGACGGGCTTCCCATCCTCACACAATCCCGCTCCCAGAGAAGGGCAGCTGGGAAGAAGGGAAGGTTTCCTCCCTCCCTTTTTCCCTTCTCTTTGTGGTAATGTGTAAAGGGCTTGGGGTTTGCAAAGGAAAACAAAGCAAAACAACGCTGCCAGTTTATTCCCAGTTTTCAAATTGTATCACCGACCCCAGGGAGGAAGAGTCATCTTCGTGAGAAACAACAATGGTTCTGAACAAGTTGTTCTAAATAGGAGAACGCTCATATGGAACTACTCAAAAGAAAAAATCCAACGGAACCAATGACTGTGGCCGCAGTCAGCAACAACACTCTCCCACACTCGACTGGGGGAGGGAACGAAAGGGCGGGCACCCTGGCACTGCCAAGAGCAAATCGGAATTGAGCTGCTCTGTAAGGACAAGCCAGAGCAAGCAGATGGGCCCACAACCACATCCTGAAGGCACGTCTCATTATCAGGCCCTGGCTTCTTGGGCGTGCGGGGCCACCGTGACTCCACATGTCTCAAGAGGGTCCTGGGGCTGGCGAAGACCTTCCAGAGGGCAGAGTACCATTCAGAGTTACAGGGGAAGACAATGCTCACCTTCCCACTTCTGAGCTCACCAGTCACCCAGATATTAGCAAGTTCTTCCAGCTCAGATCCCTGGCTTCATCTTCAGCAGAGAAGACATAGCCACCATTCGTCTCTCCCCACTGGATCCTAATTTCATTTGAAAAATAGCTTTTATTAAAATATTTGGTTATGAAGGTTCTTATGTATTGCTGGATTTGGTTTATAATATTTGGCTTAGGATTTTTGCATCTGTAAGTATGGGTGAGATTTGCATGTAATTTTTTCTTTCACTATCCTTGTCAGGGTTATGCCAGCCTCATAAAATAATTCTTTCTGCCATAAGGTAGCTCTTTGCATCTCTCCTCTTGCACTAATCAAGATTCCCCAGAGAAGACTTCCAAACTCCTGGGCACTAGAGTTCTAGGAGCACAACGTGGCCGAGCACATTCAAAATGCAAATGCTCACTTACTCGCCTGTGGCATTTCCACTCTCGGCTACGTTCCTGACCTCCAGGACCATAATAATAATAAATAAATAATAAATCTTGAATGGGCTGCTGAGCTGGGGAGGGACAGTCACCTAGCTGCTCCAAGTAGGGAGGGGACCGAGCAGACAGCCAACCCTTCAGAAACTCTCCCTGGACTCCCCGTCCCCAGACTACTGCCCTCTGGTGCACCCGCAGCTGAGCTGTGTGGGGACTGTGCCATGTAAATGGCTCTGCACTGGCCGTCTCTGGGATTCAACTTTTTTGGCTCTGCTAAATCGTTCAGCATTCAGGCTTTCCAGCGTATTGTTTCTCCTCCTGTTCTTCTCGAGCTTGTGTGGATTTGTCTTCTAAACAAATCTCTCCACTGTCACTTTTGACAAAGAGTATCTTCTACTTTTCTAATATCTGCACCATCTGTACAAGTATTCCCCTTTTTGTGTGTGCCTTTTTTTTATCAGTCTTGCCAAAGATCTGTTAATCTGTTTTTTTTTTTAAAGAACTTGTGGCTTTGTTGATCCTGTTTAATTTCTGCCATCTTTTTTACTTCCTTCTACTTCCTTTAGGTTTATTTTGCTGTTCTAATTTCTTGAAACAGAAGCTTAGCTCAATTTTTAATTTTCTTACATTCTAGTAAACTTTTAATGCTATAAAATTTACAGACTGTTTTAGCTGTCTCTCTCATTTGACATGTAGTATTTTTATTATTGTTCAGGTTAAATTTCCTTTATGATTTCTTCTTGGACCTATGAGTTAACTCCAAACATCTAGGGGTCTTCTTTCAATGTTGGTTTCTAACTTAATTGCATTGTGGTTTGCATGATGACAATCCTTTGAAATTTGTTGAGGTTGGCTCTACCGCCCAGCTGTGGTCAATTTTTGAAAAAGTTCCATGTGTGCTCAGCAAGAAGGTGCAGTTGTCAGATGCAGTGTTCCACAGACGTCCATTATATCAAACTTATTAAATGCTTACGTCTCTTATATACTCACCTGATTTTTCAGTTGCTTGATCAATAATTGAGAAGTATGTTAAAATGTTCCATTATATTGAATTACTTATTTTTCCATAAGTTTTCAGTTTTTGTTTTTGTATTTTAAGGTTATATTAGGTGTATACTTATTTGGTATCTTTATACTTGTCTGGAGAATCAAGTAAACATGTAATTATGCTTTTATATGCAACTTACGGCTGAATTTCTTTTAAAAATCCAGATTGACAATTTGTCTTTTTTCTGGAATATTTATATACAATGTAATTACTGACATTTAGATTTACTTCTCCTGTCTCATTTTGGACCCTCTATTTGGTCCTGTGTTTTTTCTCTCCTCTCTCTTTTTATAGATTGATTACACTCTTGCTTGGAAACTGCATCCTCTGTTTTATCTTTTTGTACTTAGTCTAGAAATTTTTAGCATATACAATTAACATACCAAAGTCTAAAGTTAATCAACATACTTTTCTTCTTCTGGAATGACGTAAGGACTTTACTCCAACAACTTCCTTCCCTAATTATTTATCTATTTTCATGTATTTCGGTTCTCTTTTTTTGAACACTACAAGACTTCCTACAATCACTTTTTAATGATACACATATGTGTCACTTTCTCTGATCTATATTCTTTGTTGCATTCAGACCCTCCATACTGGATCACTCTCTTTCTGTTTGGCCAAGTTTTTGACTGAAAATGTCTTTTATTTCACCCTTGGGTTTTTTTTTTTCATTTTTTTGTGCTTTTTCTCCCCAAGTCCCCCTCGCACATAGTTGTATATTTTAGTTGCGGGTCCTTCTAGTTGTGGCATGTAGGATGCTGCCTCAGCATGGCTTGATGAGCCATGCCATGTCTGCACCCAGGATTCGAACCGGCGAAACCCTGGGCCACCAAAGGGGAGCGTGCGAACTTTATCACTCGGCCATGGGGCCGGCCCACACTCTTGTTTTTGAAAGACAGTTTCATTGAGTACAGAATTCTGGGTTTACAGTTCATTTCTCTTAGCACTTTGAAGATGTATTTCACTGTCTTCAGGCATATACAGGTGCTGATGAGAAGGTGGCTGTCAATTCAATTGTCTTTCCTTTGGAGGTAATCTGTCTTTTCTTCCCAGATGCTTTTAACATCTGTTCTGGGGTTTCACCATGATGTGTCTAGAAATAGACTTACTTATCCTGCTGGAACAGGATTACTAGAATATTGTAAACACTGTGATTAAAACCTGAGCCTTTATCTAATATGATCTTGGAAAGTGCTGTGACAGAAAACACCCCCTGCTAGGACTGAGACGATTCTTGGAGAGCCAGAAAGGTAGGGGCTCAGGCACTGATGGGGATGCTGATGAGGGTGCTGGACTGATTTGCTTTCAGTGACAGGGAGGCCCAGTCTCGGTAGAACACATATTCTCCAGCCCCACCTAAAGCTGGACCCAGTAGAGCCTCAATTCCCACCGTTGGAGGGACCCTGGATCTGAGGGCAAGAATGGTTAGGTGTCAGGGGCCCAAGCCCTCGTGAATACGGTGCTGGCGGCCCTCTGCAGAAGCCAGTGAGCATCAGCACAGCCGGGAAGGATCAGGTGTCCCATGGAGAAGCTGAGGCAGGGAAGCCCTGAACCAACCTGCTCTTTTTTCACTTTGAAGAACATGAGTGACCCGGCTGCTTTCCTTTGTAGCTAAAGAAAGAAACACTTCTTAGATCAAGTAAGCCAAATTCCTCTCATTTAGCAAAGAGTTTTATTCAAAAGCTTCTCAGCACCATCTGGTTGTCAGAAAGAATGGATATCACCTTTTCCTGCCCACCCGACGCCCAATTCCAAAGGCAGAAGTTAAAGCATTTGGCTAGAGCCCCCCCCAATGATCATCGTTCAGATCATGATACGGTTTGGCTGTTCTCTCACCCCCCTTTCTCTAGGCCTCTACTTACCCTTGACTCAAGGAGGGCTGTGCTCCCCTACAGTTTAGAACAATAGGAAGGAATCATGTCAGATGTGATCAACCTCCCATTCCTAGGTTATCAGAGGCACATGAAATTACCTTGAAAAAATTCAATTCAGCGACTGCCACGTAGGGAGGACAGTGACACTGTCGGGCAGCATGCAGTTTCGAGAGCTCAAATCTTAGGGTGACCCTCCCCCCACTCTACTCTAGGAACAAGGAGCATTAGGTCCATTTTCTCTCCACACACCTCGATTGCTCATCCTCTCCTGTCTTATTAAAACAAACACTGAACCAAATCTTTTTGACAAAGTTAAGACAAACAATTGCATCTAACTAAAATGCTAAGAGGTCCTGAGCTGTTGGAGATGAGGAGAGTAGATAGTGTGACCCGATCTTTCCCCCCTTTTTTCTTTAAGAATATTTTGTTTCAGCATAAAGCACACTTTCCCGAAGAGGTTCCTGGAGGAGAAATCCAAGAGTCTGGCTGTGTCTTGTGGGAACACACAGTCACCTGTGTAACTTTGGCTTCAGTCCCTGGATCTGTCCTTTGCAGCTACTTCGGGTCCCAAGGGAGGAGGAAAGAGCTGGAGGCAATATCACTTGGCCAAAGCCCCCATGGGGTCCCAGGCTGGCAGGACAATGGGTTCCTGCTCTAGGACCGCTAGCACCTCTTCAGGGACATGCTTCCTGTCCACCACCACTTCGTAGACATATTCAGAGAACCACTCATCTGTCATGCACAGGTAACCTGGAGAAAAGAAGAGAAGCCTCATGAGGGCAAGGGCAAAGAGCAGAAACCCTACTAGCACAACAGAGAAGCCTTTTAAAAAAACTAACATTTGTCCGTGTTTTTAGCTTTCTCATCTAAAATCTCACTTAATCTAAGTCTTATTAGAAATTCTGTGAAGCAGACAGGACAGGCATGGCTATATTTTTACCAAATGGAAAAGTGGGGCTCGGAGTAACTAAGTGACGTGCCCAGGACACATGAGTGAGGTTCTGGACCTAAGGCTGTTACCAGATCCTGGCTGTTCCGCTGCCCAGGCTGCCTCGATGAAGGTGAGTGGATGATCCCAGAAGGAGATGGAAATGCTCCTTGTTCATACAGCCACACGCAGGGGTTAACTCTAGGGTCAGAAGGGCAAGCATACCAGTTCCATTCTGACCCCACCCACCTTCTCAGGATCGCTGGCTGTTCTCCTTCCTTCCTCTCTACCATAAATTCCTACAACCAGCTAAACTGCTGGGGGAATCCTGCGGAGGCCATGTCATCATTCCCAGGTAGTCACTTATTTGCAGATGATACTGTGTGAGTCAAATGATAACACAGTCCTTGCTTTCCTGGGAGGAAATCTCTGAGGAGGATCAGGCAGAACTGGCAAACTGAGACAGCTGCTCGGCCTCTCTTCCCCAGTAAGGCCCTGGCTTTATGGGTGTCTCCGGGGGTGGGACTGCAGAGAGGCACAGCTGTACTGACACCCCAGGCTGAGAGCTCATCTGACGGAAACAGTGTGGTATCATGAGGCATCCATCCTAGAAAACTGCCTCTTCCTATCTCTACCGGGACAACACAATTTCCCCTTCAGGAACATACTTCCAACAAACTTCAGCAAGGGGGAAGATGCTTCACCTGAACTACTGTTAACATAAAAAGCAAAGTAAGGTGATAAACTAAAGTGTGTGTATTTAAAACAAGAATGGGCCAGGGAGAGAGCACAGAGCACAAAATGTGTACCTACACAGGGCACTGCAAGCAGGTACACATCTCAGGTCTCACAGGAAATAGCAATAATCATCATCATCATCATCATCATCACCATCATCTTACCATATCTGGCACCTACTACATACTAGAAACTTGAGTCATTTTTCTCTGAAAGTGTCTGTGCTAATCTAGGCCTGTGCTATTTCATTTCCCACTACACAGGACCAAGAGAAAGAAAGAAGATGGAGGTATTTCTGCCAACATGGTCCTCTAGTGCAGCGGTTCTCAAACTTCTTGGCCCCAAGACAAGACTGTATATTCTTAAAATTATTGAAGACGCCAAAAAGTTGTTTTACATTTTGTGGATTATACCTACTGATATTTACTGTATTAGAAATTAAAAGAGAAAGTTAAAAATATTAATTCATTTAAAAATAAGAATGAAAAATATGAATATAAATAATATATTTTTAGGAAAAAATAATTCTGTTCTCCAAAACAAAATAAATTTTAGTTAGAAAAGTGGCACTGTTTTACAATGTAATGCCTGGCTTCGCAGAAGATAGCTAAATTCTTTCCTCTGCTTCTGTGTTCCATCTGTCGCAATCTGTTGTTCTGGTTGTAGTAGATGAAGAAAATTGGTCTCACACAGATAGGCTGTTGGAGAAGGGAAGACCTTGCAGACCCCCTAAAAGGGTGCCAGGAACCTGCAGGGGTCCTCAGATCACACTCTGAGAACTGCTGTTCTAAAAGCAAGACTGATTTAAATAATTACAAGGCAACATGATGGTAAGTCTAATGTTGTAAGCTAAATGGTGTGTCAGAAGTCATTTAACTTGAAAACACAGTTTGTTTGGTGAGGTCACCTACGCTCAATTCTTCCCTTCCCCTGTGAGAAGTCAAAGACAACACATCGTGACGTGGCACAGCATGTTTACCCTCACAGGAAAATGCCCTGGAACAGTGCTCCAGGGCTCTGACCAAGTCAGGTAATGGCACATATCCCTGTCCCCTGATGCCAGCCCCCGGATCCAGTGCTCCTCTTCTCAAGAGGAGATACAGGGAAGGAGAGAAGACAAACGCTGTGGCCTGCCCCATTTCTGGTTTCTGTCTTGATCATATACTCCAAAGTCCCTGACTTTGCTCGTGTCACTCAGTCAGGACCTGGCTCTTATCATCACCTACGCTACTGCCACTAAGTTCTAGCAACCAAAGGTTGCCCAGCTGAAGGGCCAATCAGTACCATTTCTTGCTGCACTCCAAGCGCTTCCTAAGAAAGTCAGCATCTGCCTTCCCAAAAAGGAGCTTTCAGAGGGCAGGAGACCAGACTGCTGAATACTACACCATTTAACATTAGTCATCCTTCCCGTACCATAATGCAGGCTGAACAAATCCTCAGAGCAGCTCTGGGCACTGAGGCAGGTGAAAGATAGAAGCAGATTCATGTAATAAAGTTCTGTGTCCTTACGACAATACTATCATCACACAATCAAATGAGTCTTCAAAGAATGCCCAGAGAAAATGGACAATAAGTACATCTACACTATCTTGTTCCAAAAGCAGATCAGATTAAGTCCTCACAAATTAAAACTCCTATCAATTCCAATCCACCCTTTCAGTGTCCCTGCCAAGAGGACCTGCCTTGATTAGTCTCTCTCTTCAGGATATGAGTTCTTTGGGGGCCCACAAAAACCCCCACAGTCTAGGTGGCTGCCAAGTAATTGCACCCTGAGTAGATAATGAACTTGCGGCTGCTGTAGCTGTTGATACTGTGTGTCTTGGAGTTTGACTGAGAAGATTAGGATCAGTACGTCTGAAACTCAAGCAAGTGCTGTGTAAAGGAGCAGCAAGTACGCAGCGGGCAGGACGGAAGTGGCCATTTTGAATTGAGGAAAGTTGCAGCCACTAGCCTTTAAGCACCCTGGCCACTAAACAGGTGTCCACAAGCAAGAAGGGAAAGAAAAGAAGAACCTGCTCCAGGGATCCCCAGGTTACATTTAGGGAAACAACAGATAAACTCAGCTTTAGGAACTAAAGTGAAATTAAACTTTGTTTCGACTTTAACTCTTGTTTACATGCAAAGAGAAAGAAAGAAAATAAGTGAACAGTCTTTCAAAGCAACTGGCAATGTTTCTGTTATTTGTTAAATGAAAGCGTAGTATCTGTCTGTAAAGGGAAAAACAGCGTCTGCAGATACAGCTCTAGACTGGTTAGGCCAAATTCACTCACAAACAGAACAGTTCTGAATGGGTCAGTTTAAGGGAAAGAAGACCTTTACCTGAGAAAACAGTTTTCTGAAATCCTACCAGGGATCTAAGATTTAATCCTCTCAGACTAGAGTAAGGTGCCAAATATATCATTTATGAATTATATAGATTTTATATTTTTTGCTTTGTTCTGTGAAGTATTTCTCCTCACTAATACACTATTTATAATGAGGTTTTTCTTCTATTTAAAAAAAAGTGTAACAAAATCAAGTCATCTGTTCTGCTCTGATGGGTCTGTCTGGCAGCCTGGACCTAAGGAAGCCAGACCACCGAGGCCTCATTAAGTCACTACCAATCTTTCACCTCATGGTGACAACTCAGGACTGAAGAAAGGCTTCCAGAGAGGAAAGCAAAACCTCACTGACACTTGTCTCATGCTTCAAACTTCCTAAAAAATAGTGAGAAAGCACTCCTCAAAACCTTAGTCTTTTAAAATGAAGTTGTGAAGACTATGCAGCAACATGGAAAAACGTTTAAGTGATAAAAGTAAAGTATATGAAAACAGTATATCCTATATAACTACAGCTATGATACAAATCCAGACACACAGGGGGGAAAAACGAAAAAAGTAACAAAATGATAATTTTGTATCATGGGGTAGGTGATATCCCCCCCAAATTTCTGAAATGTTACACGGCTTTTTGACTCCCTAAAGACTACCCAAATAATTCACTCTCATTATAAAAACTTTGGAAACACAGGAGGAGGAAGATGAGAGGGAGATGGAAGAGGAGCAGAAGGAGGAAGTGGTGGCTGAGAAGGACGACGAGACAAATATAAACTGAAAAGCTGCCTACAATCCCACCACCTCGGGATAAGCCCTGTTCAGATTTTACGTATATCCTTTGGCAGAGTTCCTACGTGTAGACTCTATACATTTAACACAAACAAGGCATCAGACATACTCTTTTATTACAAATTACCACACACACTGTTCTCCAATATTGCTCTTTCCACATTGACAAAAAACTACATCTATCTACACCATAATTTTTAAATGCTGAATTTGTATGAGTAAACCAGAATGTATTTAATCAATTTCCGACCGTTGGAATCTGGATTGTTTTTTCATGCTTAGAAACAACACTGCTATAAACATTTTTACAATTAAACCTTTGTTATATCCTTAATTATCCATTTAATTTCCTTATCTCTTCATCAATATTTGGTATGTATAATTAAAACTTTCTTTTTGGGTCCAATTTGAACTTTTGTGTGTGTGTGTTTGCTTGCTACTTACACTTTTCTTTGGTGAGGTGCCTGTTTGGGACATCTGCCTATTTTTAACTGGTGTATTTCCCTTTTTCATAGTGATCAGTAACAGTACACTATTTATTTATACATTATGATGGTTGCAAACATTTTTCTATTATGTAATTTGCCTTTTAATTTAGTTTATGATGTCTTCTAGTCTGCTAAAATTTTTAATTTTAATGAAGTCAAATTTATCAATCTTTTCCTTTATGGCTTCTAATTTTGGTGTTATGCTTATAAACATTTTTCTGCTACTATAACAAAAAATAAATAAGAGAAAAAAGTAGGAAGAGTGGTAAGAAAACATTAGAAAAACAGTGTCACTGAAAAGCCCAGCACTCACTGAGGCCTTGGCACAGTCTAGTCTCCAATTACGAACACACACAATTCAAACAGATCATTAAGTAGTGATTATCTGTCAACCACTTCTGTTAGGTACCCACTGTGTAAAGCATGCCCTAATATTTTACATTTGTATAGAGTATGTTGCAAATGTGCAAAATGATACAATCCCTATGGAATGGAGTTTGGAAATACCTAGAAAAATTTCAAATGCATTTACTCTTTTCACTAAGCAACACCATTTCTGGGACTTCATCCTATAGACACACAGGACCTGCATGCACATAATATTTACTTATTTGTGCACAGTAATAGCTAATACTTATTCAGCTCTTACTATGTGTCAGGCACTGTTCTCAGCATTTTACATGTATTAATTCAATGCAATATCGTTTGTAATAGTAAAAGACTGGAAACAACCCAAGATCCATTAGTAAGGGAACTGGTTAAATAAACTATGGCACATCCAGACAATGGAAGACAATGAAGCTGTACTGATGTGGAGACTGATATGGAAACGCCTCCAAGACATGCTGTTAAGTGAAGTGAGAGCAAGATGCAGAGCAGGGTATATGCATGCTACTTTGGTACACTAAAAAGCACTGGAAAGATACAAGAGAACTGAATAGAAACCAACTTGAAAGAAGGGGAGAGGAATAGAGTGGAGAGTGACGGAGATGGAAATAAAATCCTCTTTATACTTTTTTGTACTTTAATTTTGGAACAATGTAGTTTTGTTATTTATTAAGAATTACACTTTAGAAAACAAAACAAAAACACACACAAATCTGTTGGGAGCTTACACTTCACAATGAAATGTCACATCCACTAGGCTTGTTTTGATTTGAATCCTCACAACACTACGAGGCAGGCAGGGCTGCTATGAGCTGTCTAAAGTCACAGAGCCAGTAAGTAAAGCCCACACTCAAATTCAAGTCTTAACTTCAAATTCAGTCTTGTCCACGGGGCTCAGCTTCCTCCAACAGAGCACTCAGCAACAAGGAGACATGGCAGGTAGTTAGGGCTTCAGCAACAGATAACACAACAGCACGTAATCCAGCTCAAGCACCTAACTGTTTGGAGCCAATTCCATCTGCTCACACATCCCACATCAACAGTCATGTGCCCAGTTTTTGTGGGGTCCATTTATGAGGTATTTTATATCTTTAAATTAAAGAGATACCATGTGTTCTAAGTGCATATATTTAGAAGGAAGGAGAACAAGACGGGCTGGATGTTTAAAAAAAAACAAGAGGAACAGAACAAAAACCACCACTTACGAGACAGACATTTGGACAGTGTCTGAGAAGAGGCTTCTTTTTCCTCCAGAGCAAAGACCAAAGTCCAGCTATGTGGTGAGGACACATTCATGCTCCTGAACCTTCTACATAAGACAAGGGATACCCTTATAGCTGGATATTACCTGTGGCCTCTTTCAGAAACAAAGGTTAGAGAAGATACCATTTCCTTGGCAAATATTCCAGGAAAAAAGCAGAGGGAAAAGTGTGGTAGAGAAAGAGGTTGTTTGGGTTTGTGGGTTGTATTTTTTCAAACCATCAAACCACAACAAAGTTTAGTGAGCAGAAGTATACACTTCCTGAGGAAGTGCCCTCTGCTAAGGAGTCCAGAAGAAGCCTGTCCACCTCTGAGCTGAAGACAGAAGGCAACACACTACCCAGTCTGATCTCCCCTTTCCCTGGACCAATGAGAACAATCCAGGCAAGTCTGAGAGTACACACAATCCTGCCAGGATCTCTGATGTTGGAGAGGAGAGGAAAACACAAATTCAGGTGTCAGCCAAGGGTCTGTTTTCCTGCCGAACTCAATGATTTTTCTCTGACCCCAAAACTATCACTACTCGTATTTGTTTCAGGCAAAGCCTGTTCTTTTTTTTTAAGATTTTATTTTTTCCTTTTTCTCCCCAAAGCCCCCCAGTACATGGTTGTGTATTTTTAGTTGTCGGTCCTTCTAGTTGTGTCATGTGGGATGCCACCTCCACATGGCTTGATCAGCGGTACCATGTCTGCACCCAGGATCCGAACCAGCAAAACCCTGGGCTGCCCAAGTGGAGGGTACCAACTTAACCACTCGGCCATGGGGCCAGCCCCAAGGCCTGCTTTTTGATCATTCCTCAAAAGCTCCATGGATAGCAGGCAACAATATTTCTTGGCCTCACTCCTTGGACCTTCCTGCAGCATGCTCCACATGCCAAAAGCTACCCTTCTCAGCTACCATTTCCCTGGCTGACCTCCCACTTCCTTTCCAAAACAAGCCACAAGCCTAATACCTTTCCTAAAACTCCACTCACCCCTGAAGAATTGCTAAGGAGCCTTTACAGTTCCAATCACTCACCATCTCCCTTGCAGTTTATCCCCAATAATATTTTGCACTTATTCTGCGTTTTTGTTTTGCATATTTGTTCTTATAATAAATTTAAAACATCATATGGAGCAAGATTTACAGCATCAATGGTTCCAGCTTCAATTTTCCCAGCCCCCCGGCCAAGGACCTAGCATTTGAAGGAATTAAGCACTAAAATGTCACTGAGATGGCATAACAGGACAGTTGCGCTTCCACCCCCACTCCTCCTGAAGTTTCCAAAACCTGCCTTAAAGTCTAACCGCAAAGCCTTTCTCCTGGACTCATCTTCTGACTGCTCTGCTCTGCATCATTTACCACCAGGTTCTCCCTGACATCATCCAGTCCCTCGGCTTCTCCCTAACCCCACAACCATTTCAACAACCTCAGCTTCAATGTCTTCCTATTGTCTCCTCACTGAGGGGGTCCTCCCTGGTTCTTCTTTCTCTGTCACCTCCCTTCTCTGAGAAATCATCCTTTCTCTTGCTTTTCTCTGTCTGCTTTATCCTATATCTTACAGTCTGAAGAGCACACCACGAATGCCACTTCTGTCACATCACAGCCCTCTTCAGATCCCCTTCCTGTGTCATAAGTGAGTAAGTATAAATTCCTCTGAGGGTCCGAGACATTCATTCCCCCATGGTCTGTGCATGGTTCCCTGCATCCCATCAATAAATGTGAGGTGATGCTGTTGCTAATGGTTTTTCCTCAGCACTAAGTTTATTCACCTCCACTGCTTTCTCTCATGAAACCAAGCCCACGTGATGAGTCATGCAACCAGTAACTGGGGATGTAGCTCAATGGTCACCCTAGGGTCCTGAATTCTTAGAAACCTGAAGCTAGAACCATGGACAAGGTAGACAGCCGTCCTCTAGAAGGGCCAGATTAAGGGACTTACATTCTTGTTCTCCTGCCTACATTCGTCCACAGATAACAACAGTAACAATGATAGCTAAGATTTTTGAGCACTTCTTACATGCTTGGCACAGTTCTCACAACAACCCCACGAGGTAGATGTGATTATTATCCCACCTTTATAGATGAAGAGAACCAAGGCTTAAGTGAGTTAAGTACCACGACCAAGGCTACGCGGCCGATTGGCGGAAGTGCTAGGACGTGGACCTGGGCTCCAGGCTCTATGCTTAACCTCTATCTTTCTCAAACAAATGCAAACACACCTTGGAGATAACCTGGTGAAAATAATAGATCCTCTCTACAGAGAAAGCAAATACACACACAAAAATCTCTATTAAATGTGAGAGGATTTCTCCCTGAAACTGATGCCTGGTTGCAGGTTAGGAGGAGCCTCTGTCCCATAGTTTGTTCCTCTCTCACAAACAGGAACCCTCTCCTAGTCACACACTTTGATAAGGAAGCAGCAGTCCATCTGAGAGCTCATGCTTCCTCTGTTCCACTCACATGCACTATTTTTTAGCTCGAGTCATGCAGACTCTTTGGTTAACAAAGATGAAGGATGAGAAGTCCCTCTAAAGGAACTCAGATACCCAGATTTGATGGTAGCAGCACTTTTCCTAAGCCTAGAGAGACATGAAAAACATGAGGTGACATGACAAATTTGTATCTTGGCCCTTTTCAGGAAATGAGAAGCCTCTGCTTCTAGTTCATATAATTTTCTCTTATTCCAGAGCAAGTTCAGCTCAATACTGTCCATAATTTATATTATCTGTGCTAGAAATCGAAAACTGAATCTCTAACAGATCTGCAAATAATCAGTTATCTTTCATCACTGTAGTCCCCCCTTATCCATGAGTGATTCAGTCCAAGACCCTTAGTGCACGCCTTAAACTGCAGAGAGTACTGAGCTCTGTGTGTACCATGCTTTCCTACACATACCTACCCATGATAAAGTTTAATTTATAAATTAAGCACAGTTAAGAGATTAACAATAACAATTATAACAATATACTGTAATAAAAGTCATGTGAATGTGGTCTCTCTCTCTCAAAACATCTCATTGTACTGTACTCACCTTTCTTCTTCCTGTGAGGATGTGATGATGATACAATGCCTATGTGATGAGATGAAGTGAGGTGAATGATTTCATAATGCTACTCAGAACAGCACGCAATTTAAAACTTACAAATTGTTTATTTCTGCAATTTTTCATTTAATATTTTTGGACCACAGTTCGACCAGACAACTGAGACCATGGAAAGCAAAACCACAGATAAGGGGGACTATTATAATCATATTTTTAGGGAAGTGACCTGAGTAAAATTAAGAAATCTGAATTCCAGCTCCATCTCTGACACTGTGCAACTCAAATAAGCTGAAACCTTTCAACACATTTTCATTTTTTCCACATAAAACAGAGGTATAATCACTGGCATGCACATCCTCAGTTACTCTATCTTGATGCCATGAGGAGAAATAAACACAAATACATGAGCAAATTAAATTCTTAGGAAGCAAGATGCTATGAACTCTACGTCCTGAGTACCTCTGACAGAAATATGGAATAGTCACTAAACTTTTTAGAGTTATAAAACAGGAAACAGTTTGAAAAACGCTTTCATACACTATTTCATCTAAGGGCTGTAAAACTATAGGACCTCATAAGGCAACAGTAATTACCCATGTTACTGATAAGGGAAACGCAAAACCATAAGGAGTTAAATTACTCCACAGCATCTAACTGTCTCTCCTGGTTCAACAATATATACAACGTTCTATGAGGAATACGCTGAATTTTGTGCCTAGCTTTGGACACCCTGTCTCCAAAACCACACGGGGTAGGCTGACTGGTGAGGCAATTAAAGGCCATACTGATGGATTTAAGGAAACAAAAGTCCACATATAATCTGAATCAGCCACGTAAGTTTCTTTCCAGATTAATCTCTAAGATGCCAAAGACTCTTTAACTGAAATCATCAAGAGACTCCCTTTCAGGAGGAAGTCTGGAAATTTTACTAAAATGAATTCAGGAACAAAGAGGTTCATTTGTAAGAAAAGATGAAGAACGTAGGTTAAAAACAATTTCACACGTTCATGTATCTTAAAGGCACAAAAGCAAACTGAAAAATGAAAAACTAATCTTGGTTCAAAATGAAAAGAAAGAGAGAATTTTTTAAAAATAAAGATTTTCCTTCAATGACCATTACAGAATTTGAAAATATTCCTCCTACCCTCACTTAAAAGTTATATTACTTAGCATATTAAAAAACTAGACTAAACAAGCATTAAGAACTGTGCTATGACAATTCCACATTCACAGCTCTGCTGTAGCAGACTTCAGAACTGGAATACCATCCCATGACTAAGTGAACCGATCATGAAGAAGTAAAGTTTCCTAATAAGACTGGTTCATTAGGGAGAGCGTCCAAGAATTTAATTTACCGACTGTCAAAAACACTTTGTTACACGCATGGTAGAATTCGGACAACCAGTGACGATGGGAGATGGGCACGTGGGGATTCCTTAATTCTATTCAGTCCACTTTATACATGTTCAAAATTGTTCATGATAAAAAAGTTAAGAAAAAAACAGAAAAACATGTTATAAAGCAGCATGAACAAAATAATTCTGGTAAATTTTGGGAGGTTACATACAGTTTTTACTTGACCAACTCACAGTGTGCTAACTTTGGACACAAACCCTCACAGGATGCCTCATCCCTCCCTCCTCGTCCGGACTCCCAGCCATTACGGTGCTGTACGAGCCCCGTCTCCTGACATCGGACACTTACAAGATGCCTCCAGATCCTTTTTACAGTTTTGTGTCCCCTCAGCAACTAGCTTCTGATCACCAAAGATCGAAATTGATCTGTTATTTCCATGAGTGGACTAGATGCTACTAGAAGAGAGAAGCTGAGAGGAAGCAAAGTTTAGTGGTTAAGAAAACAGGCTCTACTGTCAGCCGGTCTAGGTTATGGCTCTGTCTCTTTAGATCACTTTAGATAATTTCTTAATCACGTAAAGATAGTTTCTCAGATGAATTTCTGACTAAGAGCGAGAAGCACCAATGGTTATCTCCCCTATTTTAAATTCTTAAATAGTGTACAGACTATTTACCGTAACAAGCCTATCAACATTTCAAAATGAAAGACAATTTAACAAGTCCCAAGGTCTGTTCCCCCATCCAACTGTGAAATCCATTTCTGATATGACCCACAAACAAGGCAAAAATGCACAGTCAAGTATTCCAAGAAGCTGAGGAGAAAAGAAAGCCATGTTGGTTGTACAACATGTTAGATACGCATCCAATTTTCAGTCCAGCTGACTAATACTAGAATTCATCAACATGAAGTAACTCAACGAGTCGAGGAAGACAAGAATTAATTTCCCCTTTTATGTCTCCTATAGTCAGAAGGAACCTTTGCCCATTTGGGGAAATGGTCAGGTTATTTGATCTATTTAGCAATTTCTGTGCAGGAAAGGCCATGAACATGACCGATGGGCAAGACCAAAGCCAGGACTGGGCAGAGTGCAAGGGCAGCCTGCCCAGGTATCTGGGTTCCGTTTACCTCCAACTTGTATTATCAACAGTGCTTTTTCAGAAACCATCAAACTTAACAGGAAGAAATCCCAAAGAGAATACTAACAAACTGTTAACAATGTTATCTACAGAAACAAAATCCCAGCAATGCTGTTTAAGGCTGTCACATCTCCCAAGAGAGCACAAACAGAAGCTCTGCCTCAGAGGTGCCAGCCAATGCCCATCAGGATGACAGACAGAAGGGCCCTGCTGGGGTAAACACACATCACCAGCATAATAACATACACACTCTCCTAAGGTCAGACCAAGTGTGCCAACTAAATTAGATCATGTTTTCTTTTCCTTCCTTCCTGTTAAGTCAGAAAGAACATTACCAAGAAATACATGAGAATAATTTATTTTGGCTATGAATGAACTATTTTCCACCCCCACTCAGTTCAATTTCTTATCTGTTGGCTCTCCACTGAAATGCTTTGCTCTGTATAATCTCAGGCATTTTAGTTATTTGAGAACAACAAAAAAAAGTCAGTTTAATCTTAACTAGATAGCTGATTTCACTTGGAAAGATTACAGGCAGATCACAGGGATCAAGACTCCAGCTCTCTCAACACAGTAACGAAATGAGTAAGTCAGCAGAAGGAAAACTTTTACTGAGTAGGAGTAAAGAAGTACAGCTGAACGGGAAAAAAATAGCAAAGTGGCCCAGAATCCTCTTTAAGAGTATATATTTAGGCTCAAAGTGATAAAGACAATAATTCATACTACACAAAACACAGAGCATTTGCCTAACAAGTGTACATACTCTCTTAAATGGATATCACTACTATCTACAAACTCAACGACTGTTACAGATAGAAAATATCACTGAAGCAAGCCAGTGGATCCAGGCTTGTCCAAACAAACCAAAACTCCAGTTCTTTTCCTAGACATTCACCTTTATGATGATAAACCCAATTACAGGGATCAAATTAGGTCAAAAATGAATCAGAAGCTACAGATGTTCATCTGAAGCAATATCTTATGTTTTACAATGTTACTAATATCAAATCCTTCCAATTCAAGACAAGCTATTCCCTTGCATCCATTTCACCAATTTACAGATATAATTGAACTGAGAGTTATTTTTAATCTTTCTGCTACCTTTAAGGTTTATGCCCCTCTCTACCTGATCCCAACATGTATTTGTCTTAAAATGAAATTCATCTTATAAGAAATAACTAATTAAAAAATATGTTGCATTTTAATTCATAATAGTTAATTTAACAAGCACCCCATAATCACAGAACAATAACAGAATTCACAGAAGGGGGACATGTAACTACCTGACAATGAACAGAAATGAACTAACAGTGTTTTTATTTGTTTATATATAAACCCTGAGCTGCTGAGTTTCACCACAGGATCCCAGGGATAGTTGGCCAAAATCCACCAATGATCATTTTATGAGGGATTAAAAGACTTAGAACAAAAGATGAAATGAGGGATGCAACAGGCAAAGAGTTGCTGAGATCTCTATTTTCTTTTTAAGAAGATTTCCGGCTGATTCCTGCTTGGTGAGATGTACGCTTAAGTTTGAGCCCAAGCATCCGGGTATCCCAGAGCTTCCCTACCTACTTCCTCCTAGTCTGTTTTCTTTTTTTTTTTTTCTGCTTTATCTTCCCAAACCCGCCCCGTACATAGTTGTATATCTTAGTTGCAGGTCATTCTAGCTGTGGGATGTGCGACGCTGCCTCAACGTGGCCTGACGAGCGGTGCCATGTTCGCGCCCAGGATCCGAACCGTGGGCCACCGCAGCGGAGCACGCGAACTTTACCACTCGGCCACAGAGCCAGCCCCTTGGTTTCTTTTTCTTTTCTTTTTTTTTTTTGAGGAAGACTGGCCCTGAGCTAACATCCGTGCCCATCTTCCTCTACTTTATATGTGGGACGCCTGCCACAGCATGGCTTGATAAGTGGTGCGTAGATCTGTGGCCAGGATCCAAACCAGCGAACCCTGGGCCGCTAAAGCAGAGTGCATGAACTTAACCACTGCACCACTGGGCTGGCCCTCCCCGTCTCTTAAGTAGTCTAGTGAGCTGTGGTTAATGTTCTTTTCTCAGCCAGAATCCACTGGCTAAGGGTAAGGAGTGTGGACTCCAGAACAGAGCTATTACAAAATGACACAGCACACACGCAAATACAGGCTTACGTGCATAACACTCTATGGCAGTTGCTGCTTTTGGTTTGAAACCTTAAAAATTAAAGAATAAAACCTCCTTAAAAGGCTTTTTAATCCACTATGAAAAACAGTCTTTAAAAATACGGCCTCAAAAATTTGCAGGAATATACCCTAAAAGTGTTAATCAATTGAGATCTCTGGGGTGGTAGGATTATTAGAGATTTTTATTGTCCTCTTTTTGCTTATCTCTATTTTTTATTTTTCTACAACTCATATATTACCTGTTTTTTTTAGCCTAATTTACTCATGACTGCTGCCTGGGTTTTGATTTGTCAGAATAAAACAGTTCTAAACAGTAACCAAAGCATTCTTTTCCTCTTTAAACTTCACAACTTCTAAGGAGTCTCCAATAAATGCCTCAAGTTTTGCCAATCCCATTCTCCCTCAGAAGGCTTCTGCCCAGTGCAGTAAATGAAAATGCACTAAATGCTACATAGCAAACATCCTAGCAAATGGCACTCAAACTTCTCACTGGCCAAGTAGTTCAGGCACAAAGAGGTCTAGTAGGGCCAGCCTGGTTTGGAACGAATGCCAGCACATATTGGGCTTAGAGGCAACTTGGCAGTTCAGGCATACCATGCAGGTCACTGGGATTCTGGGGACAAACCAGATCCTCACATTTTTCTCTAGAACAGTCTAGTTGATAGGACCACCACTAAAAATGCCCAAACTACTGCAGCTTTCTACCCATAATTCTTAGGAAGCAGAGACCCTGTCACCCTTAGTACTACGAGATTAAGCTCACCTTTGTGGCCATGGTCTTCACCCCATGAATTCTCCACTCTCCATTTCACAAACGCACCATCCTGATCATCCTGCAAAAGAGTGGACAACAGTGTACAGTCTGCAACTAGATCCCTCCTGCTGAGGTGTCACAGAATTTTAGCTCTTCTTTAGCCACTCAGAAGAAACAGTCTTCTGCATACAAACGTGATATGCATGATCAGGACCACACATGTTCTACTATAACTAATGAAATACTCGAATAGAACTGGAGTCTGAATCTCCTGGGGTAAAAATGCAATAAACCTAACAAAGCAGTAAATACTATTTTCTCCTTTACATTATATTATATACAAAAAATAAGCATATTAAAATGCTTCTTGGCTAAGAAAAATGAAATATCAAATTACTAAAAGCAGTGAACACGACTGAAACCAGGGTCTCTGGTTTGTAATCAATCAGTGTTCTTTGCAAAGGCACCCCACTGCATTTATTTTAGAAATAATTCTAAGAACTGGTCACAGCTCAAAGACAAAAACAAACACATTCTCATCATACTGCCTAATTTTCTACTTAGGAGAACCAAGTAATGATACTCTGCAAACGTGTTCTTTCACTGATTCAGTTACACAAATGTTGAATTTAATAGAGACTGAAAGGCAAAGCAAAAGGAGAAAGACTATTTTCATAAAACAAAATCCGAGCAATTCTACTGTTCTCCCTCTTCCATCTTCCTTAATAAAATGTGCTCAATTTTCATCTTCTTAAAGGGAAATGCAATTCATCATGATAAGCTTCATTTAGTCTTTACTACAGTGACACAGAGAGGGACAATACAAAGGCTCCATTTGGGAAAAGACTTTTCTCTTCCATGTTTACCCAGGCATTTGCAGATGTCAAAACAACTCAAATCTTTGTAGCATAAGAAGAGGCTGGCCCCTGAATTATCTCCTAATGATTTCATCTGTCAACTCCCACTGGCATTAACTGCATGAGAGTCATCTACAGGGGATTTGACTTTACTCTTGGCAGTCTTCTTGGATCTCAGTAATTTTCAGTCTCAGAAATAGCCATCAATCAAACTCATAAGTTTCAAACACTCTTCTCTGTACTACTCCTTACTCTTAGCCCCAGGTACCTTCAAAACCATATCACTGAACTATACATTCTGGGGCTAGCCTATTAAATGTCTGTTTTGGTTTTCTACTCCCCTCATTTTAGTCCATCTTTACTTTCCTTTTAAATATCACTTTCAGAATCTATATCACCCAAGGTCATTTATTACTATAAGAAAATGTTTCCCCTTCTTTCCCTTTGCCAATGAATTCTTGCATGACCTGGATCAGGCTGCTCTCTGTGTTGTCTACAAACCTAGAATAATACCTGGACTTCTGTCATAGGGACTCCAAGAAACCAGCAACGAAAAAGAATATCCCAGAATACAGCTGCTAGCATTTATCTCTACATAATCATTCAAATGCAGTGCAAACTAGTTTTAGTGGTTAAAAACTTAAAGTGGAAGGAAGAGAAAAATCTCACTATACAATTCCAGTTATCATAATATAAATTCTGCTTTATGCTACTAGTATGTAAGGTAGCTCCATTTCCTTCAGGAAAAAATGGCACGTTAATAAACCATGCCAACCAAACAATGGAAGTTCCAGAGAAAATGACCTGGAATACGTATGATTTTTAGCTCTGAAGAAGAGGAATACTCTATAACAGAGACAGAAAAAGATAAAAAGCCTAACCTCTCTTGGAAATTATAAGGTTTGTGGTTTGTAATAATCTTCTAAATAGTTTAAAAGCTTAACTTTAATTTAAGGAGTTTTAGTTATAAATCTACTGAATTTTACATTATAGTAGGCCCAAACAAATGACTATGAACAACTTAGTATTTTATCCTAGGTATTTTACTAGTATTTTATTTACTTTACTATTTTACTTTATTATTTATAGTATTTTGTGAACAGTTTCTTCTAATGTTTTGCTTCTAATGTCAAGGTGGTCATTCTGTGACTTTCTTTCCAGTAATTAGACCGGCAAGAAAAAGAACATTTTTGCTTGGGGTGGTAAAGAATTAAAGTAGTTTGAAGTCTTTTCTTCATTATGATCCCTGAGCACAGGAATAAAATATCCATTCTACAGCCTAGAAATGGGGAGGCTTATTTGTGAAAGATAAAATTTCAGTTGTTTACAACACTGTGTCCTAGAAATAGTGATATTACCATTCAGAGTATTTCACAGGAAATTCAAAATACTTTACACCCAATTCCTGAAACTCTGCATAAATCCTGTAATGGGCATGGAGTCCACAAATTACTGTTGCTGACATTTTACTGTAGAACAATCTGAATGACAAATGAAAGGAAGGTAAGTCTGAACATAAGTCATCAAGATATGAACACTTTCAGAGAACATTTTAATTCCTCATTAAACAGAAGTTATCTTCTCCCAAGTTCCCTTGCTGACCTCTCTTCCCAACAAGAACTTCCAAAGTGATAGAAAAGCAGTTACTTCTTTACTCCCTGCTGACTCAAATTCTGGTCCTCATGAAAAGTTCCTATTTTTATTCCCTCCGAGCAGGCAGCCAAACCCCAAGTGACGTGGGCACAAGGTTTTGCTTGGAAGCTACGTTTAACAGAAATCATACACACTATGAATGAAGATTGCCGGATAAGGAGTCTGTAGGAGAATGTAGGTCCACCTGTGCAAACACTGCAGCAGGCATGCTGAGGATCGTACCTTCTCTGAGACAGCAGTGAAGGTCATGGCGTGGGTCATAAGTGACTCACCAAAAGTCAACCTCTCAGCTTTATTCATGTTCTTCAAGGAGACACCAAACACTAACTCGTGGTCATAGCTGTAAGAAGAATGATAGTACAGAATAAAGAGAATACAATCATGGGGGGAAAACTGGCTCCTGGTTATAAAAGGAACACAAAAGAAACTGAAGGGGCTTGATAGCTCCAAATAAATTTGGGCTTATAGCTCTCCAGAGAATATGGTACATGTAGAATTTAGTTTCTCAATGGGATTCCACTCTCTATGTGTCACAAGAGTACTAAGGAAAATACTAAGTGATTAAATATAAATTCTCCAAATCAAAAAGCTGACAAGATGATTTTGCACTGTCATTTTGGCAAGAAAACCTTAAAAAAAGGTTCTGAAGTAACTTCTTTCAAAAATGGTCTCTTTTGAGCTGGTAGAACCACCCAGTTTCTGAATTCATTTAGACCATTGCTGACTGTGAAATTTAAATAAGTGATGTCAAAAATATTGGAAAATATTTCCAAAGTTAAAAAAAAATTCATGAATTCTCTTTTAGCAGATTTCTTTTCTCTTATTGTTAACTGTCAAGATATTTACTCACTTCCTACAAGTAACAATTACTTGTAAATAACGCTAAAGTGGCATATTTTATAGTCAAGGAATTCTGTATATGATTTAGTTCACAAATGAACCTTCACTGTCATCAACAACCAGGAGGAAGGCTTTAAAGTGTGTATGCAAATTAGCCCAAGTTGTCATAAAGACAAGAGGCATCAAATTAAGAGAAGTAGTTAAGAAGGATCAAACAGCAAACAAAAGGTCTGGAAAACTTTTCATTACATTTCCAAATGTGCTGAGCAGATTTACACAGTAATCAATTACTTTTTAAAAGTGTCTTTCTCATATAGGATGGCTTTCTAGGAACACTCAACAATTTCAACTCAATTATGAAGTATAACCTTGAGTTCCCAGGTTAGAGCATATAAGTCTGTGGAGTTTCTGCTATGAGTCCTCAAACTCTACAAGTTGGAAAGAAAGAAACCCACCCTCAAGCAAACCTTAATCTTTGGGTAAACCTAAGCTGGGTCATTTTGTACCAAGAGTACACTCCAACAGCTACAACCCACAAATGACTTTCTATTTTAAATTTCTTACACTCACACATTCATGTCACTGAGGCCCAGCTTGCCAGAGAAGTGTTTTCCAACATCACAGCCAAACCACACAGCCTAGAAATACAGGACAGAGCAAGAAAAAAAGTCAACATAAATCCTATCTTCCTATTATACCAAAGTGGAAGAAGAGGTTTTAACCCCAACGAAGCAGAAACAATACAAACCTCTCCATCTTTGATGGAGGCAGCAACCATCTTTTTCAAGAAGTCAACGGGCTGGTTATTATATAGAGTTTTTCTCCCTCCAACCATATTGCTTAAGTAGTCCACTGTATAAAGTTTGTTGTACTTGTGCTGGGGCCGAGGGTCATTCACTAAACAAATCTATTGAGATCAAGAACATGTTGATTAGAACATAAAACCAGGAATGTCAAGCAAGACACACACCTCTCCTCTAAATTCATGTTTGCATCAAGCTCATCACCTCTGCCCATAAGAATAAGAATCACAAACACACTGTTAAATAACAAAGAAACAAAACATGGTAAAGTCATGTAAGAGCAGACCTTGTACCTAATTAGTGCAAGGGACACATCTGGGAGCTGCATCTATCTGTTTTTCCTACTGGCAAGAATTGTCCCAAAACTAATTCTGAAGAACTCCATGCGCCGAGTGAGGCAAGTACAAGACCCTTGCTCTCAAGTTACAAGACAGGCTCAACACCCTATAATACCACAACGAAGTTGGAATTCCAATTATAGAACAAAGCCATTTGCTTATGAGAGGATCCAGATGTCAATAAAGGAGGGGTATCTGGTCATCCTGCTAGGCAAGTGGAGGAGACCTGAAGAGAGCAGGAAAAACTAGGATAGGACACTGCTCCCTTCCACAAGAAAATCCCCAGAGGGGTCCATAGTACAGGGGTGCTCTGAACCCGTGGTAAGAAACACTCAACGACAATAAAAAACTTTTATTGTCTTTGCACCTGAAAGTGATTCTGGGTCCAAACCAGGGAAGCATGTGGGAATTAAGCTGCTGGCCTACAGTTAGACAAGTCTCTAAAGAGGAGCACTGGGGATCTTGATATGGCGAACTTCAGTCAGTGCATAAAATATTTCAGAGGAAGGAGGAAAAAAGTTTGTTTAGCATCTAGTTTGATGTTCATGCATGTTAACCCAGGAATCTTATACCCTTCCCTGTAGTCCATAGGCATCTGAAAGTAAACAGCCAGTGGCTGCCTGTGCCAGTCTCCAACCTTATCTTCCATATTGAAGAGTGGCTTGACGTGTTTCCTGTAAAACTCCAAGGGTGTTATGGGACCAATCTTCTGATAATTTTTATCTTTGTCTCGATACTCCCAGGTAAATGTCTCTGGTGGATTACCCAAACAGATGCACACCACTCGGAATATCTGGAAGAAAGAAGGACAGATGAGTGATGGCTAGGGAGAAGCGTTATTTTTTACCTCTTCATTTTCCTCAAGCTTGGGAAACATAAGAAATCAGTGGCTAAATTCAAGCTAGAAATTTCACAGGAAATCTAATATTGCTCCAAAAATTGGAAGGCTAGTGTCCAGGATCTGTAATCAGTCAATTTGTGAGTTCTTAAACAAACACTCTTAACAATATAATTCTGAAAGGTTAATATTTAGTGCCTGGTATTTGCCCTGTAAATTAAACTTCCTTAGCAAGACACTGCTCACCACTGACACACAACAAGACCTGGGTGCTGCTCTGCTGATTACACTTCAATCAACAAATAATAACGTGTATTTCATAGATGGATTTCCTTCCCTTTATGCTTCTAGATTTTGCTTTGATTGTGCCAGGGGTCTCCACTCACAGAAAAGTCATTAGATTTTCATTTGGAGCTTGGATGACAATGCCTGTTGAAAGTATTATTAGAACAAGAATAACTTTTAGTCATAAAGTACCATTTTTGGGGTTGTGAGAACACAATATTTTCTACTGATATCACAACACCTTCAAGTTAGCATCATTACAATCCAAGGATATACTTTATATTATTTTCATCTTATAGAAAGACAAAAATAGAAGTACAGAATGGAGATTCCTCAAAAAACTAAAAATAGAACTACCATACGATCCAGCCATCCCACTACTGGGTATTTATCCAAAGAGCCTGAAGTCAGCAATCCCAAAAGTCCTGTGTACCCCAATGTTTATTGCAGCACTGTTTACAATAGCCAAGACGTGGAAGCAGCCTAAGTGCCCATCAACAGACGAATGGATAAAGAAGTTGTGGTACATATATACAATGGAATACTACTCAGCTGCAAAACAGAACAAAATCACTCCATTTGCAATAACATGGATGGACCTTGAGAGAATTATGTTAAGTGAAATAAGCCAGTGAGAGAAAGATAATCTGTGTATGACTCCACTCATATGAGGAATTTAAAACTATGGACCAAGAACAGTTTAGTGGATACCAGGGGAAAGGTGGGGTGGGGGGTGGGCACAAAGGGTAAAGTGGTGCACCTACAACATGACTGACAAACATTAATGTACAACTGAAATTTCACAAGATTGTAACCTATCAATAACTCAATAAAAAAAAAAATAGAAGTACAGAGACATACCTTGTATAAGATCAGAGTATATAAAGTACTTCATCTTCTATACCAAATTTACTATATCTTTTAAAAAACAGTACACAATGATCTGCCTCTTCTTTCTCTTACCCCCCAGTCACCACCTTGATCCAATTTCATCACTTATTACCTGCATTATTTGTACCACACATTTGTATACACCATTACAGTCAAGAGAAATGGATTCTATATTAAGTGTGACTATTTTGTGCTAGATACTATATATCTGCTATATATATCTGCTACTATATATCTTCACTTAATTTTCATAAACTCTCTCAAGGTAAAATTTCCCCTACTTTTTTTTTTTCCTCAAGAGAGATCAAGACTCAAAGAAATCAAATAACCTACTTAAGGTCACACAGCCAGTAAGTGGCAGAACCACGATCTGAACCGAGGTTACACACTGTCACAAAAAAAACCAAACTTTTTTTTGCTCCATGGATACAGGGTTCAAAGAAGGGAACATTTGCTGAATGTCTTCTGTGCTGCACTATAAGCTCTGAACACCGTCTCTCTTAATCCTCTCAACAAAAGTGGTAGATATTATCCTCATTTTACAGATAAGGAAATCAACATTCAGGGAAATAAATAGCTTGACTGAAGTCACAAAGCCAATAAACGGCAGAGTTAGGATTTGAACGCAGAACTGACTTCACGGCTGTTACCATAACACTACGAATTAAGCATTTATCATTCACCGTAACTTTCTGGGTTTCATATAACTTGTCTCCTCCAAAAGATCATAAATTTCTTAAGGCTAAGGACCAGGTCATGGATATTTTGTGTCTTCTATAGCATCTAGCACTATAGCTGACCTAGACATAACAGCTGATCTGAACACTGTTCCATTCTCCACATCACTACAGGATGAATAATTTTAGAAGTACCACTTTCTTCAAGTCACTTCCCTCTTCAAAATTCAATACGCTTCCCTATTACCTCCCACAACCAATCCAAACTCTAGGACTTCATTTATTTTTCTTAGGCATAACGTACATTAAGTATGTAAAGTGCACTAATCTTAAGTATACAGCTCAATTCAATTTTTTACACACATACACACCCATGCAACTACCACTCAGATCAATATGGACAACATTTCCAGGGCTCCAGCGGTTCCATGGCCCCTTTGCAGTCAATAACCAACACCTCCTCCAAGGTAAGCGGCATTTTGACTTACATAATCATTGATTAGTTTTGCCTGTTCTTTAACTTCCCGTAAATGGAATAATACAGTATATTCTCTTTCATGTCTGGCTTACTTTGCTGATATAATGTCTGTGAGATTCAGTCATGGTGCTGTGGGTATGAGTAATTTGTTCTTTAATGCTGTGCTGTATTCCACTGTGTAAATATATTACAATTTATCTGTTCTCCTATTGATGGACACATGAGTTGTTTCCAGTTTGAGGTTATTATGAACAAAGCTGCTAAGAACATTTTTATCTAAACAGTTCTCAAGGGGGTTGAAAGAATTTACGTATACTCACCTGCAAAGTAAGAAATTCCGGTTGTTCTGCATTCTTGCCAATACTTAACATTATATTTTTAATTTTTGCCATGTTAGTGGATATGTAATGGTATCTCAATGTGGGTTGTTTTTTGAGGAAGATTAGCCCTGAGCTATCATCTGCTGCCAGTCCTCCCCTTTTTGCTGAGGAAGACTGGCCCTGAGCTAACATCCGTGCCCATCTTCCTCTACTTTATATGTGGGACACCTACCACAGCATGGCTTGCATGCCAAGAGGTGCCATGCCCGCACCTGGGATCCAAACTGGCGAACCCCGGGCCGCCCAAGCAGAACGTGTGCACTTAACCGCTGTGCCACCGGGCTGGGCCCTCAATGTGGTTTTAATTTGCATTTCCCTGATGAGCATGGTCAGATTTTAAAGGTTCTCTGAAACATCACCCAACCTTATTTCCCATCATAGACCCTGCACTCCAGTCAGGCTTGCCTGTGTCTTTCCTTACAGTCCGTTCAATGCACTCAGCTCACTGCCACCTTCCTAGCTCTGCCATCTCCTCGGTTCCTGAGATCCCAATCGTACTCCCACGCGGTAAAGTTCAGTGCAGGATGCCCCTCCTCCAGAAAGTTTTCACTAATTAATTATTCCAGCTCACACTAACTAGTGCCCTTCTATGAACACAGCTGGCACAAAAATTTAACATCTGAGGGGCTGGCTTGGTGGTATAGTGGTTAAGTTTGTGTACTCCACTTTGGCGGCCTGGAGTGTACCAGTTTTGATCCCAGGTGTGGACCCACACACCACTCATCAGGCCATGCTGTGGTGGCATCCCACACACAAAATAAAGGAAGATGGGCACAGATGTTAGCTCAGGACCAATCTTTCTCACAAAAAAATAATAAATTAACATTTGATTCCATAGTGCCATTTATGTTTCCCTAATGTCTCCTCGGCTAGACTTAATCTACTAGGGACAGGAACTAGGTCTTAGACATATCCCAACAAGCCCTACAAGAAACACATTAAAAACAGTTCTCTTAAAAGTTTTTCTCCTGTGACTGGTGTGGAATTTGAATTTAGGAAATCAAATTTGGCTTCTACTCTCTTTAAAAACATTCTGATGGTCAAGACCTTACTCATATGCATAGGCAATGTTTTCCAAGAGTCCAATACCCAGAACTTGGTAGTTAAGTAAAACACACCAGCTCTAGTCCATTTCTGACTGATAGACCATGGATGGGTTCACACCTGCCACAAGCTGATTATAGCAAATCATCACCTATCAATTCCTTTCATAATTAAGGACAATTCTCTCTCTTTTTCCTCTAGTGAAGGGAAGAACAATGGCTTCCCCCCCCCCCCAAAAATTATTTTCTCACTTCATAGATTAGAAACTTACACATTGGCAAATTCTGTACTGGAATGGCATCATCCCCTAACTTTGCTTTCTAAATTTCAAGAAGAGGTGTACCAAATACAGATAGGATTAGGGTAGCCAGTCCTACCCATGTTGCGGAGTCATTCTTGGAAGCAGCAGAGCTATTTTATTTTTAAAATAATGTCCTACTAATTCTATTGGTTTTTTCTATCCCTTTGGTTTTAACCAGGGAAGATGATAGATATCTCAGTGGATGAACTGAGCCGAATCCCAAAGGTACTCTATAAAAGTAGGCAAAAGGGAAGGCTTCGCAAGCAAAACAAAGCTGGAGCCTATAAGAAACACATCTCTTCTTCCCCTCCTCTCCTTGGACCCCCACTCTGGAGAACTGTGTTGTCCTTAACCTGACAGAACCCATCCTCTTCCTCACTTTACCCTCCTCCCTCACCTTACCTTCCTCTTCCTTCAGAATTGTCTGCTCCCACCTCTGCTCTGAGAGAATCACCAGATAAAAGATCTATGCCTGCCTTCTTAACACCCTATCCCCACCATTTTCATCCTGAAAGACTATTTAAGAAGCTTAGTTTTTGGTACTCCTTAGCTTTACTTGAGTAGCCAGAAATTCTCCAGATTGACTTTTAGGGAAATTCATTAGACACCCTAGTCCCTTTTGGCTGCCTCATCCATCAAGGAACACACACTCAAAATCCCACAATTCTCAGTCTGCACCCATATGTCATCACTGAACACTGAAACTGTTGTGTATTTATTTCTCTTCGTCATCTCCAATGTGTTCTAGGCCTCAAATGCCTTGGAAAAGACTGGAACCTGATACCAGTGTCCAAACTTATTCTCTGAACCAAAGCTAGAAAACTAGGAATAGGTCTGCCTATGACATTAGGCCTATGATTAGGGATAAAGAGACTCTTAGTCCACATATTATTATGGAAGACAGAGCCTGTCATATTAACAGAAGCAGATTAACTACCAAAAGAGGTTATGTCTGCCTTTCATTTTGTTATATTCTGTTTTCTAAGACAGAATCTTCCTTTACTAGGATTTACCAAGTGTTTTATGAGCCTGAACAGCCGGTCCTTAAACCAACTCTCTTTTAATGTTGTATCATTCTCACGTTGGTTTCTAGCACAGAATGAAGACGCAGGGCATCATATTAGCAACTGTAATTGAGCTACTCTAGCCATGGATTAATGAGCTATGTTTGGGATTCACAGGGACCAGAGAGTCACTTTGATTTGCTGAGCACCAAGGCCACAAATGGCAACTTTAGGAACCTGTCATCATGAAGAGGACACTGCCACTGGTAACGATACAATGTTAGTGACATTGACAAACTGACAATGACAGTGAAAGCTTATAGTTAGAGCACGTTTGGATAAGGAAGGGTTAACAGACTTAAATGCTATGTGCTTTCCACGAGTAATCGTTACATGTGTGTGATCATATATCTGTGGAATCATTCTGCTCAACTCTCAGTCATCCGGAGGTGATCTATCCAACTCAGCCAGGCTCTGGCCAAAAGAAGGGGGAGGCCAGGGCCAAGACCAATGAAGATTAAGACAAATAGGTGAAGCTGTTTACGTTTAAACACATTCTAAATATAAATATGAATGTTTTACAATATAATTTACATCGTACCCTATTGTGCATCTGACTCTCTATCTAAAGTAAAAAGCATTAAATCATTCCCTCTTCCCCAAAAATGCATTAAAGGAAATCTGCATTTTTGCTATCTGAATGAATTCTACGGTGAATCCTTTTACAAGACAAATACTTATGCCCTACTGCCTATGTTTTACAAATCTGAATATTTATCAAAGATACATATAAAGAATGAACGAGGATAAGGGTGACATCTTTCCCTCATGGATTTTAGTAAAACTGTAATTGGAAACATGTTGCTTTGTTTTATATTATTTGTTTACCATGCCTATAAATTATTCAAAGCCATTCACATTCAAGTCAGTTTGGAACACTTTGGAGGGAAAATTTGGCTCCAAGCCAACTAACAATAGTTAAATGAGCTCTGATTAAAAAAAAACTCTCCAGGGCCAGCCCCATGGCCGAGTGGTTGAGTTCGCGCGCACCGCTTTAGCAGCCCAGGGTTTCGTCAGTTCAAATCCTGGGCGCAGACAAGGCACTGCTCATCAGGCCACGCTGCATCCCACATGCCACAACTAGAAGGACTCACAACTAAAAATATACAACTATGTACCGGGGGGCTTTGGGGAGAAAAAGGAAAAAAAAAATCTTTAAAAAAAAAAAAATTCTCCAAAGTATAATCTCCAGGGTCCCTGATGCTCTATTTTCTCGGTAAGAGACTGCTGCTCTGAAATAACATCCCTGCTCTCAAAGGTACACAAGGGGCAGTGAGCTTTGGATAGCCAAGTCTGCTCTCTGGTGGGCAACTTGGGAGTGTTGCCTGCTTCACACAAAATGCACCTGACATTCAGGAGAAAAAAAAGATACTAGACATTGAACAAAAGTCATTACATAGAATTGAATGAAGTAAGACTACAACCATATTCCTCAGAATATAATTACATATTGAAAAACCACAATTAGTCTATTTAGGGAAATATATTTGTGACTTCAATTGAAATTGCCCACTCCCCATCCCAGCACTTCCTATCTTTCTCTCTTGCTTTATTTTTCTCCATAGCACTTTCCATCTTCTGGCACATTATACTTCCCGTATATTTTATTCACTTCTCTCTACTAGAAAGTAAATCACATGAAGGCAGGGTCTCTTGTCTGTTTTGTTCACTGCTGAATCCCCAATGCCTAGAACAGTGCCAGGTATACGTGTTAAAGAAACGTTTACTGCATACGTGACATGTAATTGTGATTTTAAACCAAACCAATCTGATAGAATGGTATTAAAACAGAGCCAAGAGAGTAGACTCAGGGAATATGAGCTTTCCAAAATGCTGGAAAGGTAAAGGCAGAGAGATATATGGCTCAGTGACACCTGGCAACTGATTCTGCTTTTCTCTGACTCCTCAACCCAATTATGATGTGGCCCTCATGATTCTGAATTTAGTTAAAAACAAAACAGGAAAATCCAATGTTTGTAACTATTCCCTTAAATATAGATTATTAGAGAAAGTTGTCCTAAAATTGTGATACAAGCCCCAAGGGTAAAAGGGTAGTAGTATGCCAAAATTTGAGTCTGATTTTTAGATCCACTGAGATCCTTCCCTGCATTTAGGGGGGTCAAGGAAGCTCTGCTGAGTTATGCTGTACCTGCACCTGCCCCCTAGGGCCTTCTGACGTCTAAGATTTTACACCCTTGGCTAATTAAACTGGAAATTTATACTAACCTTACAATGTGGATATGTGTAGTCCCTCTCTACCAACCTATAACCCATCAGAAAAGCTGCAGTTGGTGTCAGTAAGATCTAAATCCTATTTCCAGTTTATATCCATTTTGTATTTGTCTATATCATTGTCTATAAGTAGGGAGAGTGTAAATTATAAAGGGTCCTGCCTCCAAAGTCTTATTTATTAAAAAAAGGCCCATTTTAATTGGTCTCAAAATATTTTCCCTAATCAGAGAGATCTATCCATTTTAAATGATTTGCTGAAGTCTAACGTGGTGAATAATAGAATCAAGAACTGGAATGGAAAAAAGAAAAGAGGACACAGAAAGCATGAGACATGGAACACGGAGAAAGAATGTAACAATCCCAATTTAAAGACAATTGTTGTGGGAATGAGTCAATTCCCATACTCATGGCTAAACTGGGAGACAGACATCAAGTGAGAAGAGGAAGGCAGGATGCAACAGTTGAGAGTCAGCCATGAATACTTAGAAGGGTGAGAGTTTCAAGTGAGCTATACAGGCAGACAGAATGGAGGGAACCACAGTAATTAGGAAGGTTAGAATAGGAAGGTAGTTCAAAAGGGAGGAAAATTGGTAAGGCTAAAAGATTTCAGTGCAGGAGTGACATAATCTTAGAATCTTTATTTGTATTTACAATACCGGGTTGTTGAGAGGGTATACAGTCTAAAGCAGAGTAGAAATATTAGTTACTTCTACTTTTATAAAAATGCAAAGTTACAGTGCCCTTAAGAAATCATCTACCCCAACTTTTTAGTTTTACTGACGGAGAAATTAGGCTCAAAGGTAGAATGACCTGTTGATCACAGAGTAGAATGGCTGGAAGAACTCAAAAGTGGCCACAGAAGATAGGTGAACTCTGAAGAAAGTTCAGCGCTGAGGGTAAATGAGCTAGTTACAAGAGGGAGGGAGTAAGGACCTTGGTGACTGCTGAAAGTAGAGAAAGGGGAGGGAAGAGAAGACAGCTCTCTACTGCTTTCTGGTGGGGAATGAAAGAAAGGCAAGGATCTGTTTTAAAAAACCACTTGTGCCTGCAAAAGCAGGCGGGGAAGGGGATCCTTTCTGGAGCCATTAAACACATTTTCAGGCAGGGAAAGACATAAAAAAGATATACTCATAGGGTATGTACCCTTCTGTGATGTTAAAACTGCTCAGAGAGATGATAACAGTCAAATGATGACATTGAGACTACTTTTAGAGTGGTGGCTGAAGCAAAGAAATAGTTAGAAATCACACTCTCCAGCGCCACCCCGGACATACTGAATCAATCTGCATTTTAACAAGACCCCCCAAGGGATTCGGATGCACTTTAAAGTTTGAAAGCACTACTTCAGACATCTATTCTTTCCCTCCTCCAAAACCTTGCTTCTCAATTATTTCTCTCATTAGCATCTGCTATCCCTTTCCACACACTAGTTCTCACATACTGCTCTAACCTCGAGAAGGCATTCTCTCACATCTGCAAGCCCCTACTTCAAGACACCACGACATCATCTGATTCCTTCCTTTTCCTTGTCCCCTACATCAGCAAGTCCTGACAATTTCACTTCGGAAATATACCGCCAAATTTATTCACTCCTCTCTATCCTCACTCTCACCCACCTGGTCTGAACCACTACAGTCTCTCTTCTACACAACCACAATAGCCTCCTAACTGGTCTCCCTGCTTCCTCTCTTGCTGTTTCACAATCCACTCCAAAACACCCAGAGGGAATTTTTTGTAAACAAAAATTAAACCAGGTCACTCCTCAACTTAAACCCCCCAGTGGTTACCTCACTTAGAATAAAACGCAAACTCCTTAGCAAGGCTTATAGGTCCTATATAAGCGAGTTCTCTCTTCCTCTACAAGATCTATTCCAGCCAGTCTCACCTTCTTTCCAAGCTCAAGTCACACTGACTTCTTTCTGTTCCTCAAAAACACCATGCTTTCTCCCATCTGAGGGCTTCTGCACTGACTGTCCCCTCTGCCTGGTATGTCTGTGTCCAGATCTTTACGTAGCTGGATTCTTCCTGTTACTCATGTCTCAGCTCAGATTTCACCTCAGCAAGGCCTTTTCTGATGACCCTATCAACCACCAATCAATTACTGTAGTTCTTCAGAGCACATATCACAGCAGATAGTTTCTTGTGTATTCAACTGGGACTGTTTCTCTCCACTAGTACATAAAGTCCATGAGACCAGGGTCCATGTCTGTCTTCTTTCTTCAGTGATTAGGACATGCTTAATATTTAGAAGGTACTCCATAAATAGTTGTGGAATTAATGGGCATCAATTTTTCTCTTCATTGCCCAGCTTCTTGAAACTGGCTTCCTTTTCTTGTCATGGTCTGACTCTTCTCCATCTAGCTCCTTCCCCACTCCATTCTACTTGACATTATTCCACAAAACCTTATTTGGAAAATCCAGCAGCTTTTTCTCCATCTTCATATTCTTGGACCTGTTGACCTGTCTGCAGCCTCTGACACTGATGACTAGAGCCTACATCACAAAATAGGTCTGGCACTTGCTTTTATAGAAATAGATATTTTCCAGAATTCTTTGCTCAGACCTGTTCTATCCGTCTATTTTTCCTCAGGGATTTCAATCATTCCCAATGCTTCAGCCAGCTGTACTATCATCACTACCACTCTTCTAGATCATTCTCTTTGCTGTGCTCCAAGACTGTTTCTGTATGCTTGAAACCCAACTCCAATTGGACAGTGCCTTGGGACTAGGCATTTTAAAGCCAACGTTTCTCCTCTTCACAGTGGCCTCTGAAAAGAGCTGCCCTTACTGACTTATTTGCATGAACCACAGCAGCATTATCCAAAGATACCAGGCTTAAAACCCTAAAGTTATTTTTAATGATGAATCCTCCTTTATAGATAAGTTGCCAAGTCCTAAAGATTTTTCCTCTTAAGATCTCTCGTATTTCTCCACTCCTTTCCATTTCTATTGTCACCACCCTTGTTTAGGCCAAATTAGTACCTCCTAGACTGCTACAGCTTCATAACTGGTCTTCCTATCTCTCCTCCTTCCAGTTTAACCTATTTAACTAAATTAATCTCTTAAAGTACAGCTTTACTTCACATTACTCTGGTACTCAAAAATCCTCCTGACTTCTCATTTCCTACTGAATTAGGTCAAACTCTCATTCTAGGATTCAAAGCTCTTATTATATATGTCTACTTCTAACTTTCCACATTATTCTCTTAGCTTCAAACTTTTATGTGCCTCAGGATCACTAATTTAATGCAGATTATAGGGACCATCCCCAGAGATTCAGATTCAGTATATCTGAAGTGGGACTCGGGAATCTACATTTTTAACAAGCATCTGATGATTCTAATGCAGACGGACTTCAAACCACCTTTTTTTTTCCCAAAGATTTTATTTTCTTTTTTTCTCCCAAAGTCCCCTGGTACATAGTTGTATATTTTTAATTGTGGGTCCTTCTAGTTGTGGCATTTGGGATGCCACCTCAGCATGGCCTGATGAGCAGTGCCATGTCCGCACCCAGGATTCAAACTGGCGAAACCCTGGGCCACCAAAGCGGAGCGCACGAACTTAACCACTCGGCCACGGGGCCGGCCCCTCAAACCACTTTTTGAGGAACACGATTCCAGCTCCTCCCTAAGACTCTAATAAACTAGCCTATTCACTGATTCCCAAACCCACCTCGAGCATGTCTAGACTGTTTTCCACTCCATTCTCATTTCATTCAAAGCACATCTCAAATGCAACTTTCTCTAGAAAGGCTTTCTTGATTCCCCAAATAAGATGCAGCAACTCCCTCTTTGAAGTGAGATAATATGCTTACGTATCTCTTAAGAACATTTACCTCACTTTGTATTACTTATTTTATTGCCCTACTAGATGTTAGTTACTTGATATGTAGCATCTGCAATTCCTCCCATATAACAGGCACTGAGAAGTATCTGATTGAATGCTGTGGAGGTCCAGAATGCTTCACACAGTATGCCTTCTGGGTGCCACCATCAGAAATAGAAACTTGGGCTGGATGGATCCAAGTCTGACTCAGCATGCAATTTTGAACATTCTTTTAAGTCAAGAGTTAAGAGGACTTAAATTTTTTCATCTTCTTTCAGAACAAAACATGTTTCCGGACTTTTGTCATTCTTTTTACAATAGCCACCAACTTATGATAGGAGAAATATAACTGTTTTTTCCAAAAACAAGTCTGATCTTCAATGGGTTAAAAAAGAGAAATATGACTTGAGACTCCTTAAAGACTATTTAAATGGTTCACAAAATTAAGAAATAAAGGGCTTCATGATTCTTGGTTTTCATGACAGATAATGATGTAAAATTTATTTAGGATTGTAAGCAAACATGATAGAGAATTTATGTCCATTTAACCGAGAATTTAGATTGCTTTGGAGATGTAAAATTTTCACTTCTGAAGGAATGCAGTCAAATTCTAGCTCCAGGAGACTTAAAAGAGAATGCCTGAGTTTAAATAATGTGTTTAATTAGTATTACTTGAAAATTTTAACTGTTAAAGAGAATCTGATATAAATACTTATTGGTTTTTCTGATTATACCTATTTAGTAAAAAGGGAAATGCAGTATGTGAATATAATCTATTTCCTTTAACAACCTCAGGGGAAACGTTAGTCCCTTATTCAGTGTCAGAGATGTCCTCCAAGGCTAGCAAGAGAACAATGCTCTTTTCTCTTCCAAAATCCAAAGAGAAGACCATATTAGGAAATGTTATTTCTTAGCAGCAGGGGAGCTTAACCAGAATCACCTGAGATGCTTTTAAAATACAAATGCCCTAACTAGACAGATGCCAAAACAAAATCAGCCAGCAAAACAATAAGAGAACAATGTGATAGGACTAGCCCTACAAATATTAAAACACTACAAAAAGCCTCGGTAATTAAAACACAGAGTGACTGGCAGATGAATAAACAGAAGAAAGGAACAGAATTGAAAGTCCAGAGGCCTCAGAAATGATAAAAATGGCATCTTAAATTAAGGAGTAGGGAGAGGACGGAATATTCAGGAAAGATGGGGGTCAACTGGGTAGCTTTCTGGGGAAAAAAGTTAGATCCACTCCTCATACCCTATGCTAGGATAAATCTAAATGGATCAGAGATTCAAATATAAAAATCAAAACCCTATAAGCACTGGAAGAAAAATGGGAGAATACTTTTATAATTAGAAAAAGCCTTTCTAATTAAAAACTGTAAGATTTCAAATTTGACTATATAAAAGTAAAAAATTCTGCATAGCAAAAAAAAAAGCTTAGATAAACTAAGAAAAAATTTGAAACTCATATCACAAAGGGCTAATTTCTTTTTTTAATTTAAATTTAAATTTTTATAGCAGTAACATTGGATTATAACATTATATAACTTTCAGATGTACATCATAATATATTTCGAATTCTGTCTAGATTACATCATGTTCACCATCCAAAGACTACTTATAATCCATCACCACACATGAGCCTAATCACCCCTTTCACCCTCCTTCCTCCCCCCTCCCCTCTGGTAACCATCAACAAAGGGCTAATTTCTCTAACACGTAAGGAGTGCCCAGAAATTGATAAAAGACCAAGAAGAAAAATGAGTAAAAGATATGAAAAGACAGTTTACAGAAACAATGCTCAGCCCCACTCAAAGTAAGAAAAATATAAATTAAAACTACAAGGAGATAGTTTAGATGTCAGATCGTTTACCTATCAGATTGGTAAGAATCCGATTATTTGATAAACACACTGCCTTGATAAAACTAAGGGGAAACAGGTTCTATAGATGTTGCTGATGAGAGTAAACTGGTATAATCCCCCAAGAGGGCAAACTGGCATTATATATCAAAATTACAAATGTATATTCTCTCTCACTCAAAAATTCTACTTGTAGAAATGCAACTTACAGGTATACATGCACATATGCAAAATAATGTATATACAAGATTATTTATTGCAGTATTTTTTTTAAAAAAAGTTTGAAAACAACCAGATTATCCATTAATAGGGACCAGCTAAATTAATTATGGTAATCCAGACAATGGAATAATATGCAAATATTTTCTTAAATGCAGAAATTCTTTGTGTATCAATATGGAAAGATTTCCAAGACATATTAAGTAAAAAATAAAAATAAAAAATGCAGAACAATCTGAATATGCTAACATCTGTGCAAAAAAAGGAGGGGAAAAACAATATATATTTGTATTGGATTATAAAAAAAATCTCTGACAGGATAACTAACAGCTAATACTAATAACAAACTAAAAAAAGTAATTTGGGAATGCACGGGAACTCAACAGATGGAGAACAGTGTAGGAAAAAGACTTTTACTGGATACCTTTTTATGTTTTTGATGTTAAAAACTTTTTTTTTTAATTCAAAGAAGTCTTAAAAATAAAAAATACAGATAACTAGGCTCCATTCTCAAGGAAACTGATTTTGTAGTTTCAGAGCAAGCCTAGGCCTATATACTGTTTGTAAGACCTAAGAGCCACTGCTCTAGAATTTCCCAAGTAAATCCTAATAGCATCCTGCCTTTTTTCATGGCATTCACAAATACTATTTCTGGTCTTTGTTTTATGTTTTATCGTTAACAGAGAGAGTTTTGGTAAGGAATACATTAATAATCCTAAGGGTATCTGGAAGCTAAGAAAGAGTAGACACAATTGCAATAGAGGTCACAAAACATTTCCAAAATATCTGCCTTGTCTGTCATCTCAGCAAGCAACCTACAGTTCTCTTTTCTTACCATAAATGCCTTTAGCATAAACACCTTTCATTCAAAGCCATCTGCTCTTCATGGCTGTTGACTTACGTCATAATTTTGATTTGCCTACAAGGCTAGGCAAATCACAGGCACTAATTTGTGGCTTTAAAACCATAGTTAGACTCTTAATTACCAAGAGTCAGGCTCAATAAAGAGGATTCATTTCGTGGATTGTAAAAATCTAAAAATCTATCACAAAGAATTCTGTAGTCAACAGTTTAGGTAGAATCATTAAGTAAGTAATCCCAAAAATCATCCATACTCAGGTAAGGTGGTGTCTTACTATTTTTCCCAGGCAGAGGCAGGGGAGGATAGATATGTGAAATACACCTGCCCTAATTCTTATCAGTGATGGTCAGGACATGGATCTTAGATAAATCATTTAAAAGATCATTAAAGCAAATATCAAAAGCCAACAGGATGCTTATGATCTGTAAGAAATATTATGTTGGCCCTTTTCCTGTTTATGGAAACTTCATCCTTACTACACCTCATCATCTTACTATAATCATAAATGAAGGCAAACTATGCAGGACATATGGCCTCAACGAGAGAGATCATTCTAAGCAGGAAGGGAAGAGAACTACTATTTACTGGACAACTGCTATGTGCCAAGCATTATGCCTTACGTTTCTATATTTAATTCCTTATTTGATCCCCACAAAAACTCAATGAGGAATATATTTTAAACCCCAAACTGAATCTCAGACAGGTTAAGTATCTTACCCAAGATCACAGAGCTGTTAAGTGAGAGAGTCGATAGAGCCAGAAATGTCCATCTAACTCCAAAGCCTATTTTTTTCTACTACATTCAGATACCTCTCCTAAATAGGAGCATTTAAGAAGTATAGAAAGAGGTAAATATGAGATAATTGAAATGCATTTGGCAAGGTGAAACCTCTGCATTCATCCAATCAACAGACATTTAAGAGACAGCTATTATGTCAAGCACTGAGCTAAAGTGTACATGTCACACTCGAACAAACTGAGAGGTGAACACTTAACGAACCTGTCCCAAGTAACATGACTGTTAACTAATGAGAAGGTTAGACCTCAGACAGTCTGACTCCAGGGACCATGCTCTCAGCTACACTCTACTGCCTCTCTAAAATTCAAAGCAAACATGAGTGAAGCATTAATGCTGTCCACTGCAGTGAAAAAAATTAGGCCATCTTAATTCCACACAACAGTCTTGACAGGAGACTGCTGGTTCAGTGATTCCAAGTAATGATGAAAAAGGGAAATATCTGTTCTTTTCTCAAAGCAATTTCAGTTTTATGCACTTCACCTGGATTATGGATAGTACTAAGTGATAAAGACTCTTAACTGCTTTGAAAATAAATATTACATTATATTTGTTTAATGCTTTTTAGGTTTTCCAGAATGTTTTCACATATGTTACTATAACCAATATAACCATCAATAGCTTCTCATCTTTATTCCTAGAGAAAAGGTCAAAAGTCCTGGTATCTGCCTAAGATCTCTCACAGCTCTGCCTTTCTAGCTTAAATTGCTACCAATCACACTCATAAAACGTATGTTTCAGCTACACTATTCTCTGGAGAGTCCACCTTTGTTCATGCCACTGTACACGCAATTCCCTTTGTCTGGAATGATCTTCCCTATTACTCGTCTGACAAATTTCTACTACTTTTTCAAGAGCTGGTTCAACTATCTTCCCCATGAAACCTTCAGCTCATTAAAACTATCACTCCCTTTTCTATGACCACCAAATCCTTTCCCATACATCTCCAGCAGAGGATTTATTATAATTATTCATGTGCTTTATTCCCCCAAGAGACTAACCTTCCTGAGAGTAGAGACTGTGTCTTTCTCATCTTTGTATCCCTGGTGCCTGTTGGGTGAGTCAATCACGAGGACGTGACTGCCGGCTGACTCAAGATCTGGACCTGGGCAATCAGAGGCTTCTCACCCCTCCCCTGTCCTTGGAAGGTACACTCTGCCTACCATTCCCACAGTGGGAGCTGTTCCAAGGACACAGCCTTAGCGAGTAAGGTATTGTTGAGACCATCTGGACTGCGGATGTGACTAAATCCAGTTAAAGCCTCTACATAAACTTTTAAGAAACTAGCAGGCAGGTGTAGAGACCTACTTGTCTTGCAGCCGCCTAAGACAAGCCTCGTAAGTAAGTTCCCTTGCTTATTAAACCTGCCACCTCCAAACCTGGAGTGGGCTGCCTCTCTCTTCTATTTCTCCTTGCCCTCTGTGAGTATGGGGGCCAGTTTACAAACCAACAGTGCGAAACTAACAGACGGTATTCAGTATTTATGAACTGAACAAAGAATGAATTACACAGACTACTAAACTGGGAATTAGAAGATATAAGTACAAGTCCCATACAAAACGCAAAGTTCATACTTCAGTTTTCTCTGCTGTAAAATAAGTAATTTTCAATTCAATTCAACATTTATTGCAGTGACTAGACTTCCCAATCAGTTTAACAGATGGAAACATTCTGAGAGTTCTTTAGAAGGTTCACAAAAAATCTAAATAATTGTTATTACCTCCTCCATCATGTCGTCCTGTGTGGCTGAGATTTCTCCTTTGGTTGCTCCACTGTGTACCAGGTTCCGTAGTCGTATACAGAATTCTCTCATCTATGACAGAAACGTATTCAGCACTCCAAATGTTACCCTAATTCAACTGTAAATGAGCCTAACAGACCAATGCTGGTCTTATTTTGAAGTATAACTCAGCCAAGACCCAGGCCAAAGTTTGTAAAAGCAAATGTATTTTTCCCCGACCAGTCCACTTAACTACGTAACTAAAAACACTTTCCATAAGAAGAAAAGACATGGATTACTCCCAAGGAATACTAGATGGAACTGCTCCTGTTCTGCAGCTAATGGTACCCTCTGTAACAGAAGGTGCTGGGTACAGGGAAAATATCTGATTCCATCATGCCTATCACCCTCAGAAAAACCAGGAGACTGAAAACGATTATGCCACCAAATCACTCTAACAGATTTTTATTTAGAATTTTACTGGTTGTCCACTTTTCCTTCTCTGCCAAATCATGATAACCACGGCTACGCCAATCCCCAATATAGTTTTCATTTTTGTTGTTTTCAATTTTGAGAGATACCTAAGATAAAAGTGAGTTTGAAATTTAACCGCAGTGCTAAAGAGGATCTTGATCCCATCTGAAATGGAATCCAATGCTATACTATTAATGATGTTTTGGCCTAGAGAGAAGAATTCCCAGAGTTTCCTGGGTGGAAAATAACCTACTTTTAATATTAGGGAAACACAGCTATAGTTTATTTTAGAATGTAATCTTTCTCCCAGGGATGACAAATCCAATTTTAGCCTCATAGATCAGACAGCAGATTCCAGCAACTCCCAGTTCTAAAAAAAGATGTCTAGCTGGCAGAGCAGCATCTCTATAGGATTTATAATCCTCCCTGGGAACATGGGTTATGTAGAGAGTGATCTATTAAGATAACTGAAGCAATACAGAGCAGTTCAGGGACAACATCACATCCTTAGTGAGCGGATAAACCACCCTGATGTGGTTTGGGGAAGCCTCTGAACTCAGCATACTCTTTAAGGAAATCCTGCAGACAGTTTTTTTGGTACACAATACCGAAGTGCTAGTACATAAAGCTGCCCTAGCCCACCTCCACTGGGACCAAGTGAGAGGCACGGTACCCAGTGTGCTTGTGGCCCGAATTAATTGAGGATGGGATGTTCTTTCCTGATAACCCATAAGAAAACATTAAAATCAATAGAAGTAAAAGTGGAAGATTTTAAAAAAGAAAAAAACATCCTAATCTCAATTATTTTTGAAGTTAATATGTAGCTACAGTGTTTTTGAAAGACACTGAGTAGCCACCTTGTACATAAACTGTGTACACTGAAATGCCCAGGAATCCCCCTGGAAAATCAGTTAGGAGGTTTAAGGTAAGTGTCCTAAACTTAATCCCACCCTGCTCCACACGCGGTACCTTGTGATTCAGAATATCATTCATCCTTCTGGTTGCCTCTGTTGTGTAAGATTCAGGGAAGCATTTCTTAGGGATAACACCATATTTTTCTAAAAGAAAACAAATTTTAGCGTTAATAAGGTAAAAGTATATTCTAGCATTAGAAACCCTGGCAAAAATAGCTATTGCTTTAAAAAATAGGCCATATTTTGCTGGACTAACTCAGAAAACTTAACAATCTTATGCTTCATATTATTAGACAGGTTATTTAACTTGTATATTTATCCATCTAGTTTAGGATTAATTCTATTCTTTTTATCTATCATACTTTGTAAAGTGCTCAGCATGATGAAGTTTTCCCAAAAGACAAAACTTTTTTGAATGAAGACATTTTCAAACAGTTGCAGTTTTAATGTGTTTCTTAATTACACCAGGACAAGAGATAAGCTTTTTCATAGAAAGTTAGTCCTACTTAATACAATTTTTTCTTCTCCAACCCACCCTTCAGAGTACCTATGTCTGTACTTCTCACTTAAGAAAGGTACTTTATACATGAGAATATGAGATAAAGGTTCTTACAGCTAACTGTATACCCTTCTTGGAGACCTATATTACGCTGTACATAACTACCAAAGAAATGGCCTATGCCTAACTAACTACAGAGCCTTGCTTGATCATGCTGAGTTTCAGTTCCCTTAGAGAAGGCTCTTACCAACAATATTGACAAGCATATCCCATTGTCCACCATCATTTGCAGGATTCGTAAGCAAATACTGTAGCAGCCTCCCATCTTCAGGCTCCTTTTTCTGGGCTGTGTCCACAAAAGCATTTAAGAAGAAATAACAACGTTCAACCTAGAGTAAGAGAAGTTAAACAAAATTAAAGGAAAAGAAAGCAAATACCTTCATTGACATTATCAATAGAACAGGAGTCTTGGAACTACCATAGACCCAACATAGTAGAGGTTTTTTTTAATTGAGTATAATCGACATAACATTCTATTACTTTCAGGTGGGTTTTTTTTGTTTTTTATTGAGGTATAATCGACATAACATTATAGTAGTTTCAGGTGTACACAGTAGGGTTTTTAAAAAACTAAAGTTGGTAATTAAATATCAATATCTGTGTGTATACATTCCAAGAGTTTATCCAAAACAAGGCTTTGCTTCATTTTGAAATAAAAACTGATACGTAGAGCCTACAATTAATAAACATCTAACGGACACTTACATAATATACATTTTAAAGATTAAAAAATGGAGTAAAATTATTTACTGTTTTTCAGACAAGTACTACCTACAGAAATTAGATCCTAGAAAGACCAAATAACCTAAACAAAGATGCTAAAAGAGGAAATTATTGAAAACAAAATTAAAAATTTTAAATAAGAAAGAAACAAGAAAGCAGCAGGTTGAGTCAGTAGGCTTATTATTTCATTGCAAAAAGCACCCATCTACCAACCAAAAGCAGTTCTGCCTTTGGAAAGAGTCAATTTTTGATACTTTAGAAATCAGAATAAATGGTATCCCATCCAAAATGGAACGGTAGACAACAATGAAAAACCAAGAAAGGAAGAGACAGTGCCTACTTAATATTAATAGGTTAATATTGAAACAGAAAGAACCTTGCAAGATCAGTCCCATACCTTGTCCCAGAAAAAGAGGTAAGACTGACTAAACTCAAATTCTTCAATATTTAATTTTTTCATGAATGGAAGTCTCATAACATTCAGACAAGAAAAGATCCAGCATCGTCCTGAAACAAGAAGGCAAATCAAGAAATTATGACAAGTGTTCACATAGATTACACTGTTACAACTGTATTTCCCAACATTGAACTGATGAAAAGGTCTTGGAACAACTTCAGACTAAATCAGAGCAGAAACATTAAAAGAAACCAACAAAACAAGAAAGGTAGTAATTACTATTTGCAACATATATGGAAAAAATATATGTTAATATTCTTAACATTTTTTAAAAAGTCTCTTTACTTATCACATAAAGAATCCATTACAAATCACCAAAGAAAATCACATTAGAAAAATAAATGAGGGGTCAGTCTGGTAGCATAGTGGTTGAGTTTGCTGGTTTGGACCCTGGGTGTAGACCTACACACCGCTCATGAAGCCACACTGTGGCGGCTTCCCACACACAAAGTAGAGGAAGACTGGCAACAGATGTTAGCTCAGGGTCAGTCTTCCTCACCAAGAAAAAAAAAAAGAGCTGGAAAAACATGAGCAGAGATCATGAATAGATCATTTAATGGCTAAAAAGACACAAATAGCAAAGAAATATTTTTTAAAGTTCATCATAAAACACCTGTTAAGTTGGGAAACATCATTTTTTAATTGATAATGCCCAATATTGGCAGGGACTTGGGGAAACAACGTTATTATATACTCTGGATAGGAACATAAACAGGTACAAAATATCTGAGGGCAATTCGGCAATACATGGCAAAAGCTTTAACAAGTCCTTCCCTTTCATCTGGAATATACAGTATATGCTTCAATATAAGGTGACCCTAACATAAGTCAATCCCCCATTCTCCCAATGACAATTCCAAAAACAAGTTGTTTAGCTAACTAGGTTACATAAACATTTAAAGATATAGATGAAATAGTAGCATACACCTGTATTACTTAACTTAGGAATTTAAATATACACAGATATTTAAAACCATGTTAACATAATAAATTGATGTAGAAGCATTGTTTTTTCCACTTTCACAGGTCATTTTCACACTGATTCATTCTCTTCACATGCATTTTGCCATTGGTGCCTTTGCCATTATTAGATCCACTCTTTCAATCAGAACACATCATCTTTCTTCCATCTAGTATGTCTGAGTCACGGCAATGTTTTGAATTCATGCATGACGCTGTCCCTGAAAATTTTATGCCAAACCTCAACTATACAATTACATTCTTCATTTGTCCTGTAATTGGATAATCACAAACTCCTCAATGTCACCATCTCCTGTACTGACTGAAGTGATCTTTAGAAGGCGTACTGACAATGATATCCAACATTTCCATGTGAGGTCACGTCCTAGGAATACAGTGTGTTCAAATTTTTCACCTTTTTAAGAAACTAATTTAATCAAATGATCTCTATAAGTATCCAAAGCTAGCACAGACTGAGGTCATTTCAGAGTAATGTCTGCCAAATTATACTCTGCTTCAAAATATATTAACTGAGAGTGCTCATTATGACAGTCTCTGGAAAGTCTCACATATAAGGTAAATCTCTCTTTCCTGAAAAAAAATTTAGAGAGAAAAACTTGGCTTTATTTGCCCATACCTTTTTTACTGATAGAAAAATACATTCACAATATATTGGTAAATAAAAAAGGTAGGTAGGTTATCTAACAACATGTAGGTACCCACCCGTATTAAACACACAAACGCACAGAATAAAGACTTAACAGAAAAAATACTTACTCGGTATTTTGCAAATATTTCACATTGAGCAACAATAATTTTGTAACAAGAAAAACAATTAAAAATAAGGACTGTTTTTCAAAAGTCACTATGACTTAGCATAGCTCATCTTTCCCATGTGGATGCCACCTCTCTCACATACATTACATATTTCTGGTAAAGGGAATCCGCTTGAACTGTTAATGTGAAAACTGCATGAAAATAAACTACACAGCTCATGTGTTATTTGTATCTTTTGTAGATAAAAGTGACAATACAGAATATATAAGACCTGATCTGTTCCAAATGAACATTTCCAGGCTTTTCCCTAAGAGGTCACTGTAATCTAAACTATGTAGGACCACTGTAACATTATTAACCGGATCACTATACCCTGATGGTCCATACCACCCCAAAAACCACCTATTATGGTAAAACATTAATTATTGCAAGGTCATGATTTTCTTCCGTAAAATTTAAAAATCAACTTCTCTGAAGTATAATTTACATACAATAAAACACGTCTGCGTTAAACATACATTTTAAGTTCTGTCTGCCTCTAAGCAAGCACTGATCTGCTTTCAGTCAAAATTAATAGACTAGAAGTAGTTTAAAAATGCACAGACTTTAAAAAGTCCTTTTGGTACAATTTTACTGTGAGAATACTCTTCTTATTTAGAGTCTTGGATAACCAATCTTCCATTGTAGCTGTTTTTCTGACAGTGGTAGCAGATAGCAAAACAAGAGCTCTTGACCAGTAAGGCATGAGAACTGAATTTTTTTCTGTTACAAAAAATTGGTCTATTGGTGGGAACCGTGCCCATGAGCACATATGCTCAAGCTGCAACCAAAAAGCATACTTTAAAATAACACTTGATGACATTTTTATGCAATTACATTATGTCTTTTCCATTTTATAGACTTGTATATGGCCTTCAGGACAATTTTGATGTTCTCTAGAGCACCAACATTTTGCATGGTCTGCTTTGTACCAAGAGCATATATCTGCAAGACACGGGCCTGCAATCACATAACTTCAGCACAGACTATAGTGAATTACATTCAAACAGATGACCGTAGACTTGTCACTTTAGTGCTCAAATCAAATATGCTAACGAGCCACAGAGCACAACACAATTCACAGAGTAATGTTCTTGAACCTGCCTTTACTCGACACTGTTCTCTAGGAATTTACTGCAAGTTCTTTCAATACAAACCTCTGTTCTCCTAAGACTGTTCTTAAGACACCAAAATGGGATGCTGTCAAGAAGATGAAGTAAAGAAGATGAAGAAAACATGAAATGCAAGAATTAGAAGTCTCACGACCTCACCTGAGCTCTTCTGGTTGGTGACTGGCTTGCCTTCTTGCGGCACAGCGTGCTGGAACACGTGCTGAGCACCCTGTACCGTAGCCCTCTTCAGACAGATGTCCAGCAGGTCGTGGGTGGTCCCGACATTCTGGGCAAGTACGAACTGAGGGTCGGAATTCAGTTTCTGGATCACAGCAGCTACCTTCTCCGAATTCAGTCCTATTGGAAGACCAGATGGGATTATAACACCAAAAAGAAGCTGAAGAGGGCTGATCCTGGACTCGCACATCCTGCCTCTAACTTCGTAAGAGCATCCTCAGGTGACCATAGCAGCGGAGCAGCCCTCCCCCGGCATCCTCCCCCAAGATGCCCTCTCTCTCCAGGCCGCTCCAGCCCGCCCAGAAAGCCCCATTCCCGCCACCGTCCCCGGCCCCAGCCCCGGCCCCGGCCCCGGCCCTTCCCCGCCGCGGGGGCCCGGGGGCTCAGCTGAGCGCCCACCGAGGCCCCCGGCAAACGCCGGCGGGGCGGAGCGCGCCTCACCCGCGCTGTTCATGGCGCCCACGCTGCCCGGGAGGGAACGGTAGTTTAGGGGGTCCTCAGACGAACGCCGGGGTTGTACTGCAGCTCGCTGCCCTGCGGCCCGACCTGCCTCTCGTACCCCGAACGCCGGAAAGAGGAAACCGGCTCCAGGGCCGGGGAGGGTTGAAGCCGCGAGAAACGGGGTCCGCCGAGGGACAAAACTCCCCCCCACGCGTTGCTGAGTCAGCGCCTTCGGGGCTGGTCCCGCCCAGAGGAGGGCCCGCGGGGGCGGGCTCGTGACGCGCTCCACTTGGGCGAAGCCGGCAGTCCGCCCGCGAGGCGCCGGCGCCCTGGACCAGCCTGCATCCGGCTCCCTGGCCGGGCGGGCGCCCTCCCGGGATCAGGACCGCTCCGAGCGGGGGGCCGGAGGGGTTCCATGCTGGGCCCACAGCCTGAATACTCCAGCGCTGGGGCATGACCCCATTCCGCCTTTTCAGAAGCCGAAAGGGGACTGGAGGCGGGAGGGTGGAGCTGAGGAGCCGCAGAATTAAGCACAGGGCTTAGGATGGGTTGACTCGTCGCAAAACATGTAGCCAGAGGCTCCTCCTGTAGGCCTCCTTTGCTGACCCATCACTGCATTTTCAATGGCAACTTGTTGCTTGGATTCTAGTCAGAACCAAGTTCTCGTATTTGAGGGGAAATTGGAAGCCAGCGCTTTCCCACTTGCTCAGAAGCTACTAGCACGGTTCTACAAATAGACATCTGCTCTTTTCAAGAAAACTACCCATTCTGGGCTTAATTAATGGAGTCGGTGAGTCTTCTACCTGGCCCAGCATGTACTGTGGGGTTTAACCAAGGGGAATGACAGGAGTCGGTCTCAGGCATCCATACGGTTGTGCCAGGCCCTTTACAAAACCTGCCGATGAGCGCGCCCGCCCTCGCCCGCCTTTCAAAATAACTCAGCGTTTCTCCAAAGTTTTGAAATTGTGAAGCCCTATTATATTGTTTTTCGTGCCCTAAAGTCTCAATCCTTAGTGAGATGTTGGGATGGGACCCAAACGTGATAAATACAAATAAATCTAACGTATCCTTGAAAACCCTGTCTCCACTACTCAGAACAAGGAGAGTCTTCTGTGGAACCTAGAATCTAGGTCCTAAATTGAAAATAATCACTGGTTCTGAGAAACTCTAATATCTGGAAAAATATGCACTCAGACGCCAATCAGTCATTTGAGAAATCACAGTCTCTATGTCCATAGAGAGACCTAGCTAAAGTTTGGGGTTACGATATAGCAACTATTTCCAACAGGGCCGGTCAGCTGTCCCATTGAGATTCTTCTGATTTCTGAAGAAAAGGAACAGGCTGAAAGAAACCATTAGTCCTTTCATAAAATGCTCTTCAAGTATCCTGCCCAGTTCAACTCAAAATTTTATTCATTGTCTACCAAGTACCAGGCACTGGGCAAGCTGCTGATGATAATGGAGACTAACAAAGCTTAATCTTGCCCTTAGGAAATTCACAGTGTATCGGGAAAGAGATGCAAAATAACTTTGGACCGTCTGTACAAGCATACCAGTAGAGCTGTAGAAACAGTGAGGAAAGAGGTGTTAATTAGGGCTGGAGGAACCTGAAAAAAGAGGTGACAAGTGAGTACAATCTTAGAGGCAAAAAACAGAGTAAGGGCATGCAAGGCACCAGCAAAGGCACAGAGGCATTGAAATACATGGCAAATCATGTTCAAGAAACTGTGCAGCATAGTCTGATGTGGTTAAGAGCAAGGACGGTGTCGAGGTCAGGGGCAAGGTGTAGGGCTGGAAAGGTAGGTTTGGGCCAGGATGTGAAGGGTTTTATAGGCCATGCCTGAGCATCTGGACTTTACTAATGGTTAATTAGAAGCCAAATAGGTTTTTAAACAAAGGAACAGTATGCTCAGTTCTGTGTAAAGAAAGAATCCCATTGGGAATGGGGAGGCTGACTTGAAGGGGAGAGATTCTGGAGAGAGACAAGCTAGTCAGAAGGCTATTCCAGTAAGTAGTGCACCTGGGGAGAGGACAAAAGCCTTAAACTGTAGAAAGGGAAGAGGCACAGAAAAGTGAAGTTTTGAGTTGAATGAGAGGATGAATGGTGGCATCCTTAACCAAGAGAGGGAGTACAGAAAAATAGACATATATGGGAGCATGTGAGTAAGCATACAATGAATTCATTTTGGGCCTTGGCAAGTTTGGGGTACCCACAGGACACCCAGGAAGAGAAGTGCAGGAGGCAGATAAAAAAAATGTCTAGAGATTAAATAAGACACATGTAGGTCTTAAAAGCCTGAAAGTCAACAAGGTTTCAGAGGGAAAGAGGGTAGAGCAAAAAGGAGATGAGAACTGAGAATAGTACACTGGACGGCAGCATGCAATTGTACAGGGTATTCACGGCACAAGGGTACCAGGCTGAGTGGGGAGAATGGAGCCTGAACTCCAGTCCAAGCTCTGCCTGCCAAGCCATGCACCTGGCCCAGGGCTGTGCCCAGACTATGGTGCACATTTTACTACTTCTTACAAGGATGCCATATGGGGAGTACCATTAACCTAGGAATTTCAGGAATGGGTGAAGACAGAGGAGCCAGCAGAAAAAGACAGTAAGAGCAGTCAGAGAGGTAAGAGAAGACCTGGAGTGTTATGTCCTGGAATCCCAAGAGGGCAAGAGAAAATGTTGAATGGGACTGAAAGCTTCAGAAAAGCTTGGCAACTGGGTCAGTGGTGACCTTAGAGAGGGCAGCTTCAGTGGAAGGGCGGGGTGGGTGGAAGCCACATTGCAGTAAGTTGAGAGAGAAGAAAATATCAGGGAAGCTCTGCCCTCATTGTCAGGGTGGTACCCTTAGTACCAGCTTTCCACCCAGCAACTCACACCCATACACTCAGCCCCATGTGGGCATGGAGAAGAGGTGCAGAAGAAAACTAGTTTCCCAATCGGTCTGCTCCAAATGACCTACCCAGGAAGACATTTCCCCAAGAATAGAATTCTTAGGACCTACCCCTCTAACTCTATCCAAAAGAGGTGGTGGTGGGTTCTGTGACACCTCATGGGACAAGGCAATCAGAAACAGAATTCTAGTTCAAAATCCACAGTATTAGAAAAGAAAATCTTTATAAATCTTGTGAAGTGGCATCACCTGCCATTGCAGATATGCCTTCGGCCTATTGCTTCCATGGGGCTCCTCCCAGTTAAAGCAAACAGGTCCAGGCTCAAGGCAAATTCTCCATCCTGCCTCCCCGCCTTTGCTGTCCACCAGTCTTTGACATATGTTGGCTCACTGCTACTACTTTGATGGAAAAGTCCAGATTTTTACGTTCGGTGAAGTCTGGACTAGAATCTAACACAAATGTTCTGCAATTCTATGAAACCTATTCACATTTAAGTGTTGTTGCCCCAATTAACTCTGAGATTTGCTTTGGTTGGAAAGCCTCCTGATATTTCACCAGATCTGATCTTGAACTTCAGAGTTCACATGTTGGTGTCCTCCTGGGCCAAATTCAGCTCCTAGATGTATTGTTTGGCCTGCATGATATTTTAAGCTTTTTGAGCCAATATTTAGAATTGGAAAGGGTTGTATACAAATCTGGGTTGCTGTTTCCCTTGAAAATATTGTTGTTTCCCCATAATAGCCCTTTCTCCATCAAAAGTGAAAAAACAAAAAACATATCAAAGGGGCCTGCATAATTTTCTTTATATCTAGCTTGCTTCACTCATTTACGTTTATTGCCTATAGATATTTGAGTTTTTCAACCTCTGCTTTAGGGTGACCTAGATGAAGTTTGGGAGGACCACCTCTTTCCTTCTACCTTCATCCCTACCCTTAACCCCAGAATTCCTGCCTCCCTAGGATTAGCAAAGCCAGCAGGAGCTGACTGCTAAGGTTTTCAGATACTGGATCCTGGGACTTTGGGGGCCCAGAGGAACCTATATTCCTTCACTACAATTTTCGTAGTGATGTACATAAATTGTACCCATCTGAGTACAGGTAGCTGGCAGCTTCAGGACTTCTAACTTCCCTGCCACTCCTAAACTCCATGTAGGCTTAATCCAACCTTTCCCTCCCTTCCTTCAGATTCAGAGTTTGTGTTCGACATATTCCATGTTAGTTGTAAATTATGTCCATTTTTTTTTGAAACATTGTCCAGTGTTCTGAAACAACATTGTTATATTGGCAATCTTATTCCTACCTCTGGATATGACATTTCTGCCACTCACTCACTATTTTAGGTGCTAGCAATTCACAGAGCATTCCAGGCAGAGGAAACAGTATACACAAAGGCAAAGAGGCATGAATGGGCTTGAGTGTGATTCAGGAACAATGAGAAAGTCTGGCCAAGTTTTGTGAGTATTTGAATTATGCAAAATTGACATAGTTCATCATAAACTATTAATAACATCTTACTATATGCACAGAATTTGAAGCAATGTGAAGCCTTCACAATGTTTAACATTTGTCAGGAACTGCATACTTTCCAAGCTGGTGATGGCTCAGTGAATTAGAAACTGTTTATGCTATTGCCACTTGGCAGAGCCATTTTAGCTGGTAAAATAGTATCTTCCCATTGATAAATTTACATTTATTGCTAAATACTATGGCTAAATACTATTGCTAAATAGTCTTGAATTATGGACATTTTTAATTTTGCATGAAGGTTTCAGGAATGTATCTCTTGCATAAAGTTCAGAATAGGAACAGGCAGCACCCAACAAGGTGATAAAGAACCCAGCTTCTTTCTGGCACTGGTGTTACCGAACCTGAAGTGAGTTCGGTCACCCATTGTGCAGCAAGCCAATCTCTGATACCGGGTGTGGTGGAAGAAAGTAGGAATTTTATTTTTGCACAGCGCTGAGCAAGGAGAGAGGGCAGCTAACGCTGAAATCCCAAACTCCCCGAAAAGCTAAAAGGAGGGTTTTTATTTGGGGCTTTAGGTAGGGGAGGGGGAGCATATGGCCTTGCTGGTCGGAGCTTTCCCACCAGCCTATATCTCTTTGCAGGGAGGAGATGATCCAGGTGCTTGTCCTTGACAGCGTCTGTCTCCATGGAGGATAGTGGATTCTGGAGCCAGGAAGCCAGAGGGTAAGCAGGGAATGAGTGTTTTGGTTTTAACCTCATATATGCCGGGTTTAATGTGGGGAAACTGATATCAGGGTCGATATCACTGGGATCTGCCACCCAGTGTTAGCACCATCCTTGGGTTCATTTCTCTCATGCTTCCTCCTTCCAGTCCAATGGAAAAAAAGTCTGGCTTTTTCTCACTCCTTCTGAGAGTGAAGACCACCTTTCCCAGAGGCTTTCATCAAATTTCTCCTGAAGTTTATTGTCCAAAACGAGGTCGTGTGCCTTTTCCTGAACCTGGCATTGCCTAGGGGAATGGGATTACTCTTCTATCAGTCAGGCACAGCCCTAGTGCAATAGTCAGTTCCCTAAGCTGCACAGCTTCTCCTGAGTGCAGAAGGGGTGGGAGGAAAGTTGGGAGTCAACCATAAAGTTCAAGACACCATAGCAGGGAGTTTAGATTTTATTCTAAGTGCAATGGGAAGGAGTGAAGGGGCGTGATCTGATGATGCTTTTAAGGATACATTGAAGAGATTTGTAACACATTTAATTAGAAAAAAAATCAAAAATGTATACAGAACTCCTAAATATAAATAGAGAAAAGAGAACTCAGTGGAAAAATAGACAAAAGATCTCAACAGGCATTTCACGAAAAAGGAAGCATGACTGGCAAATGAACAGTAGCGATAGAAAAGCAAAATAGAATTATAATAAGATGCCGCTTTAAATCCAGATAGGCAAAAATTTTAAAGGCAGACATTAAAAAGTTCTACTGATAATTCTTACGTACTGCTTGTTGGAGTATAAGTTAATATCACCACTTTGGAAAACATTTGTCAGTATTTTGTAAAGTTGAAGATGCATATGCTCTATAAGCCAGCAACTTTACTCCTGGATATGTATTCTAAAGCTACTCTGTCCAATATGGTAGCCACTAGCTACTCGTGGCTATTTAAATTTAAATTAGTTAAAATTAATTAAAATTAAAAATTGAATTTCTCAATTGTAGTAGTCACATTCCAAGTGTTCAATAACTACATGTGGCTACCATATTGCACAGTGTAAATATAGAACATTTTCATTATCACAGTAAGTTCTATTGGACAGCCCCACCCTAGAGAAATTCTTGTGTATGTGCACTAGGAGGCATAGTCAAGACTGTTTATTTGAGCATTGTTGGTGATTGCATAGAACCTGGAAAAACATCCACTAGTTCATCAATAGGAATTTGCATGAATTGTGACATATTCACACAATGGATTACTAAACAGAAGTGAAAATCAACATGGATGAATTTCAGAAACATAATGTTGAATGCAAAAAGTACCCATTGCAAAGAAGGCGTGGGACCATTTTTTAAAAGTTCAAAAACAAGCAAAATCAAATAATATATTGTTTAGAGATATGAATATGGTAAAAATTTTTTTCAAAAAACGAGAGGATATTAAACACCAAATTCAAGATAGTGTTTACCTTTGGGAAAGTCAGCTTCAAAGATATTGACAATATTCTATTTCTTAAACTGGTGGTGAATACGTGGATGTTCATTTTATTCATTATCCATAATTGTATACATTATCTATATTTTTGTATATATGAATATTTGTTCTTAAAAAGATTGGTCTGGCTGTAGTATAAATGATGGACTGAAGAGAGACAGGAATGTAAGCAGGTGACCTCTTAGGAGACTATAATTTGTCCAGGCAAAAGGTGAATAGTGACCTGGATCAAGACGGCAGCAGTGGAGATGAAAAGAAGTGGATGAATATGGGATATATCTTGGAGATGAATCGCCCTAACCCTAACCTTAACCCTAACCATTATGCTCTGGTAGAGGTTTGCATGGTGTAATGTGGAGCATTGAAGAGGAATATGTAAGTCAGACTGGGAGCTTTAGGGAAAACTTCTTGGAATAGATGACAGGTGATCTGAGTTTGGGACAATTAGGAGTTTGTTAAGTGATAAAGACTGAGGGGCCGGCCCCGTGGCCAAGTGGTTAAGTTCGCACACTCCACTGCAGCGGCCCAGCGTTTCGCCGGTTTGAATCCTGGGCGTGGACATGGCACTGCTCATCAAGCCATGCTGAGGCGGCATCCCACATGCCACAACTGGAGGGACCTACAACTAAAAATGTATACAACTATGTACTGGGGGGCTTTGGGGAGAAAAAGGAAAAATAAAATCTTTAAAAAAAGAAGACTGAGGAAAGGCGCTCTAGTTGGAGGCAATGGCTTATGCAAAGATCTTAAGGCAGCAAGTCTCTGTGAACTGAAGACTGAGCAGAACTGGAACTAGAGAGAGAGAGAGCAGGGGCCACACAGGGAGGGCCAACTGTGCCACTGGGGGGTTGAGACTTTATTCTGGAAGGTGCAGGGAAACTGCCTCCATTTTTATTTTCTTTTGCCAGGGAGAAAGGAAGATCCATGTGAACAACAAAATAAGGCACTGATGGGGCCGGCCCGGTGGCGCAGCGGTTAAGTTCGCACGTTCCACTTCTCGGCGGCCCGGGGTTCGCTGGTTCGGATCCCGGGTGCGGACATGGCACTGCTTGGCAGCCATGCTGTGGTAGGCGTCCCACGTGTAAACTAGAGGAGGATGGGCACGAATGTTAGCTCAGAGCCAGGCTTCCTCGGCAAAAAGAGGAGGACTGGCAGTAGTTAGCTGAGGGCTAATCTTCCTCCAAAAAAAAAAAACAAGAAATCCAGATACTTAGAGGGAAAAAAAAAAAAATAAGACACTGATATAATGCTGTGGGAATCTAGCCACGAGGCGGTCCTGGTTGGGCCACTCTGAAACGCTTCTCTTTGTACTAATCATTTTTTATATGATGATCACCAAAACCTAAATTTTGTAGAATTACAGAAAGATTGAAATGAAGACAAAAGGAAAAAAAGGGCATGTGGAAGAGAAAATGATACTGATGGAAAAGGAGAAATTGGACCTGAGAGAAAATAATAATTAAATACCATTGGGGACCAAGATCCTGGTTTCCTTTTAGGAATGCTGTTAGACTGGTTTTCCTTAAAGCTGCAATGAACAAAACCAGAGCTTTCTTTAATTCTTTCATTTCTTTTGTTGGTGAACTACATTCTTTACCATCTGACACAAATATTTAAGTATAATTAAGGCATTCTTGTCCTCTTTTCAGAGGTGTTTCTTGAGACAAAGCATAAAAATCTCAGAAATAAAGTTAACATGCAGGAGTTAGTGACTCAAATCTACCTTTTCCAATGCGTGGCCCTTATACTATTTTCTCATCAGGTTTCCATTTTTGCATCTCGCCTTATTTTTCTTTCATTTAACTTTGTTTCTTCCTCGTTCCAAGAAAAATAATTAATCAGATAAAAGTAAAAATGAACGCATTCACAGGGCAAATGAAAAATTAAAAAAAAGATAACATGCACCTCGCCATGAAAGTGGATGAAAAAATTGGTCTCTCTTTTTAAAAAGACTGAAAAAAAAAAATAGAATATGTTCCTTAATAGCCCTCAATTAGAAAACCTGATTTCTATGTTAAATAAGAAAGGTAGCATGGAGTGAAGAAAAGAGGCCAAAGTTTGAAGTCCATTAGATCTGGTTTCAAGTCTCAACTACTATTTATAGGCAGAAACAGTCATTTAATCTGAGTCTCAGTTTCCTCTTCTGAAAAGTGGGGCATGGCTGTAATAACTAAAATTTAGTGAGTGCTGACTATGCTACAGGTCTTACAATGTACAAATCTTAGCTCATTTAATCCTCATAATAACCCTAAGTCAGGAGGTAGATTCTATTACAGTCCCCATTATATAGTTGAGGAAATGCAGGAACAGAGAGGTTAAGTAGCTTGCACATCATCACACAGCTAGTAAAATGGTAGAGTTAGGATATACTCTATATGTACCCGGATAGTCTAATTCCAGAGACTGAGAATTTTAAGCTTGCTAAGCCTAAGGATCGAAAGATATAATGTAAGTGAAAGCATTTTGAAACTCAAGTACTTTACACCTGTCAGTCTAAACAATAAACCTGTAGATTTATAAATTGCTGAGTGTTGCTGTGCGTCGTTTTTCAGTTTGCAACAAAGCAGCCATTGTGGATATTCCATTTGTGGATGGTTTTACTATAGCCTTTGACAAATGGAATAGAATCCGGAAGTTTTTCTTAGGCACATAACCTATGCAGCTGTTAAGTTTTCACGTTGGCCTCTTTAAATTTGTCTGATACACGTAGAAACTCAGGATGACCACTCAACGTGACAAACAAGGATCAATGATAGAAGCCTTAATTAGACAATTAATAGTATTGTGGGATCATAAAACACATTATGCCTACATTTAGAGTGATCAAAAGAGATTGTGCAGAAATCTTTAGCAGAAATATGAACCTGTTAATAAATCATTAAATATTTTCTTAAATGTGATCCACATCTCAAACTGGGGCAAAGTCCTTTAGACTGGTGATTTCCAAGTGAGCCAAGTTTGTTATTAAACACTTTTATGAGTACCATAACTATAAAATTCAGGAATTCAAGGCTGTGATTCCTTAGCAGCAACAAAGTTTATATCCTCCTTAGTGGAATGTTTTAAATGATGCCCTTGAGCTGCTTATAAAACCCACATATGACAGCTGCAGTGAAAAATGACCTGTTTGGGGCTGAGAATCTGTTGCAGTAGGAACATACAGTTTGCAAAACGACACACAAGGAGGTAGTAAGGGCTCCTAAGAGTAGTTTTATTGTCATTAAATTCTTTTTAATATCAGTCATATAATATGACGGCTCACAGGATCTTAGAGGTTATCTTTTGGTCTAGTCCCTCAGTTTGGAGTCTCTGAAAGATTATGAGACATCCTTCAGTTGAACAGCTCATTAGAGGCCAAGCTAGTATGAGAGACCTGTTTGTCAAAGCAGCCGTTCGTACGTCTTGTAGCTTCACGGACATCTGGTAGGTAAAACTTTTATACAAGCAGTGCTGAACATACACAGCAGAGTTGCATTACAAACTAGGGGGATCCAACTGCTCCCTTCGCCAACCATCATGTTCACTGATGCAGATGGGTGTGGCTTACTCAAGGATTAAGTTACAAAGTCAGGCAAAAATTGATAGTAGTCAAAATTGTCCTTGGAAATTCCTTGGGAAAATATCACTTCAGAGACCCGAACAACTCTTCAAAATCACAGCAGAGCAGGTTTTTATTTCCAGTATGGGAAGAGATTGCTGTTTCTTTGGCTGAGAACCAAATGAAGAGGTTGGCTTGTGTTTAGGGGCCATGTTGTAAGTAAAAAGTAAATGCTCGAACACTAGACTCATCCTCAGCACACGAGATACTCACACTTTGAGAGCCGGGAGAGCGGGAGAGAACTAGGACTGGCCAGCTGATTCTCCTCCTCGTCTCATGCTCACTGCAGGTCACGTGTTCTTTGAGTGGAATGGCAGACCTCATCACAGGCACTTTTAAGTTGTTCTCTCTCGCTCACCGCCCGCCCTCTCTGTTCTACCCCCACTTTTCCCCATTCTCCCTTCCCTCCCTGTCTTTCTGTGTCTACCTTCTATTTAAATTCAAATGTTAAGTGTGTCAGTAATCAGCATTAAATGAGTCTATATATATTTGTTACTGCCATATAGGAAGTACTACATAAGTTAGTTCTTAATGTAAGAGGCAATTTTGCCTAGTGGTTAAGAACCGAAGAGCCATACTTTCTTGGTCTAAATTCTGGTTCAGCCACTGATAAACTGTGTGACCCAAGACATGTGACTTAAATTCTCTGTGCCTCAGTTTTTCTCCCCTGTAAAATGGGTATGATAAAAATAGGACCTTGTTATGTGATTATTATGAGGATTAAGTGAGTTACAATATATTTAAAGTGCTCAGGCCAGCACAAGATATATAGGCGTGTGACTATTGTTGTGTGATGTCACTGTACTTTGGGTAACTCGGAGAACTCAATTTTGACACTTCCTTAGAATTGTGTGTGTACTAGTTTAATTTCTCATCTATTGTCTCCGTTCTTCCTGGCATGCAGTGATCACCCCTAAGGCAAAAGTGCTGAATGATTATCCTGTACAAAACTGAGAGCAGTTGTAGTACTTAGAGCCAAAAGGCAGGGTGATGGGCGGACTCACTCTTCTTACTAGCTGTGTGACCTTCGACAGATCACTTAACCTTTCTGAACTTGTTGCAAATCACAAATAATGACAGCTCTACCTATCTCACAGAGTGGCCATGAGGATCAAACAAGATATGTATAAAAATATTTTATAAACTAACAGGTAACATAAAAATGTAAGAGATCGTTGTTAATACCTATAGTTTAAACAGAGGCTGACACTATTGTTGCTATCAAAAGTGTCTGAAGAAATAAAGACAAATAATTCATGAGTTTTCACAGCAACACTTTACTGTAGGAATCTGTTGGCAGGAATGCCAGATCTCCAACTTTTTCTTGATGTGCACACAATTCTCTGAGTGAGAACTCAGGTTTTTGGGAATTCACAGTAGTGTCCTCCATGTTTTTCAGGCTTTTTTTGTTATTAGTGCCATTGAGTTTATTCCAACTCCTGGCAAACCCGTGTACAGCAGTATTATATAAATGAGAACTACCTATGATGTAAGTTGTTTGCTATTTACCAACCTTGATAAGCTCTTGAGAAAAGATTACCTGAGTGTTGAGGAATTTATGATTAATGTATAGATTTTGTTTTCTATAATCACTGGCATGAGATTAAGTATAATTTGGATTTTTTAATAAAATGAGACAAATTGATTTTTTTTCTGGCTTGCACTACTGCTACCGTATTTCCTTAGGATGTGTTGTCAATAGATGTAAGTCTATTCAAAGGGAAAAACATGGGGCTGGCCCGGTGGCGCAGCAGTTAAGTGCACACGTTCCGCTTCGACAGCCTGGGGTTCGCTGGTTTGTATCCCACGTGCTGACATGGCACCGCTTGGCAAGCCATGCTGTTGTAGGTGTCCCACATATAAAGCAGAGGAAGATGGGCACGGATGTTAGCTCAGGGCTAATCTTCCTCAAAAAAAAAAAAAAAGAAAGAAAGAAAAGGGAAAAACATGATTTTATTGTAGGTTATTCAGCATTTTATATGACTCAGCATCCTTGGTGGGAGAGATGGGGGTTCTTATGAACTTGCCCCTGAAATTAAATTGTTTCATTGAACTAGATTAAACTTTCTCCTGAATTCTTATTATGATGAAAATACCTACATTAGTCAGGATAGGCTGAGTTATCCTACAGTAAGAAATTAACCCTAAAATCTAATGGTTTAACATAAGGGCCTGTTTCTCACTTAGATATGAGCAGGTGCTGTTCCACATAGTTATTCAGAATCCCAGGCTGAAAGATGCTCTAACATCTCTCCACAGTTGCCATGTCAGGGGAAGAAAGAACCTATAGAACATGCACCCATTCTCCTTTGCTTTGCCCCGAAGTGACGGCATTAATTCTATCCAAAGCTCTTTCACCAGATCTAGTCACATGGACTCTCTAATGGCAAGGGGGCAGGGAAATGTGAACAGCACAAGGATATTCAGTGAATGATAAGTATCTCTGCCCCAACCCCAACCCCTAAAGCCTTGAGATGCCCTCAGTCACATCTCCGTACCTTTATCGCCATCCCCTCACCCCAGAACAGTGCAGTGTAGAGGAAGGAACATAAACTGTGGGGTCAGACTGCCCTGGGTTTGAATCCCAGCTCCACCCCATGCTAATTGTGTGAGTTTGAGCAAGTTATTTTGTTTCCCTAATCCTCAATTTCCTCATCTGTCAAATGGAGATTCCAACACCCACCTCTTAGGGTTGTTGCAACAATAAGAAATGATCTATGCAAACTCTTTGGCAAAGAGTAATACTTGGTGATTATTATCATCAGAAGGACAAGCAAATATTTAGGGCAGCAATTCTCAGCTCCAATCCTGCAACACTCCAGGACAGCTCCAATTATTTCAAGGAGTGTCGTAACATTTTTAAAAGGCTCTCCAACTGAGATTGTTTTAAATTCCCTTTACTTACTAAAATAAATTCTCCGTAGATAATTAGAAGTAGGATCAAGTGGCCGGCCCTGTGGCCGAGTGGTTAAGTTCGCGCGTTCCACTTCGCCTGTCCAGGGTTTCATTGGTTCGAATCCTGGGCGCGGACATGGCACTGCTCATCAAACCACGCTGAGGCAGCGTCCCTCATGCCGCAACTAGAAGGACCCACAACTAAAAGAACTATATACAACTATGTACCAGGGGCCTTTGGGGAGAAAAAGGAAAAATTAAAAATCTTTAAAAAAAAAAGTAGGATCGATACTGATGTCACTCTTGGCAAGTTATGAGAGAGGTATCTTTATTATTCAACCTTTGCCCGTTCTGTGATATCCTCTCCCCTACTTCAGGCCCCAGGCTTTGGAGTAGCCTGGTATGAACCCCAGCTTAGTCACTCTCTATAGTTGAGTTAAGCATTCGAGCCCAAGTGTCCTCACTGTCAAAGTTGGGACAATCATGACTACTTATAGGGTTGTTTACAGGATCAAATAATGCAGGTCAAGCCCTTGGCATAGTATAACCAATTGTCCTCTGACTTAGTTCCTCGTGATCATGCCTGAGCTTTGGGGGGAGAAGGCTATGAGTGAAAATTACAAGAGCTGATTCACAAAAATCTCCATGAGACAATGAAAGCCCAAGTCAACACTGGATTGTATTTTACCTAACAGAGAATGGCATATATTGGGGTGAGAGGCTTCTTCTACTCCTGGACATACAAATTAAAAGAATTTTCTTTAATTAGGAGAATTACACATAAAAATCCAGATTTCTGACTTCTCTTAAAGAATCAGAAGATCTGGGCCTGGCCTGGTGGCATAGTGGTTGAGTTCGTGTGCTCTGTTTCCGTGGCCCAGGGTTCACTGGTTCAGATACCAGACGTGGACCTAGCATTGCCTATCAAGCCATGCTGTGGCAGGCGTCCCACATATAAAATAGAGGAAGATGGGCACGGATGTTATCTCAGGGCCAATCTTCCTCAAAAAAAAAAAAAAAATCAGAAGATCTGTCCTCAATGGTAACTATTAGCCTTCTTTTATTTTATTTTATTTTTTTCAATTATTTTATTGAGGTCATATTGGTTTATAATATTGTGTAATTTCAAGTGTACATTATTATATATCAGGTTCTGTATAGACTACATTGTACTCACCACCAATAATCTAATTTTTATCCATTATCATACATATGTTCCCCTTTACCCATTTTGCCCACTCCACCACCCCCTTCCCCTCTGGTAAACACTGATCTGTTCTCTTTATACATCTGTTTATCTTCCACATATGAGTGAAATCATATGGTGTTTGTCTTTCTCTGTCTGGCTTATTTTACTTAACATAATACCCTCAAGATCTATCCATATTGTTGCAACAAAGGGATGATTTTGTCTTTTCTTTATAACTGCATAGTATTCCATTGTATGTGTATACCACATCTTCTTTATCCATTCATCAGTTGATGGGCACTTGGGTTGCTTCCATGTCTTGACTATTGTAAATAATACTGCAATGAACATAGGGGTTCACAAGTCTCTTTGAATTGTTGATTTCATGTTCTTTGGATAAATACCCTGTAGTGCAATAGCTGGGTATATGGTATTTCTATTTTTAATTTTTTGACAAATCTCCATACTGTTTTCCATAGTGGCTGCACCAGTTTGCATTCCCACCAGCAGTGGATGAGGGTTCCCTTTCCTCCACATCCTCTGCAACATTTGTTATACTTTGTCTTGGTAATAATAGCCATTCTAACAGGTGTAAGGTGGCATCTCATTGTAGTTTGGTTTGCATTTCCCTAATAATTAGTGATGTTGAGCATCTTTTCATGTACCTGTTGGCTATTGTACATCTTCTTCGGAACAATGTCTGTTCATATCTTCTGCCCATTTTTTGATCAGGCTGTTTGGTTTTTTGTTGTTGAGCTGTATGAGTTCTTTATATACTTTGGAAATTAACCCCTTGTTGGATATATGATTTGCCAATATTTTTTCCCAGTTGTTAAGTTGTCTTTTCATTTTGTTCATGGTTTCCTTTGCCTTGCAGAAGCTTTTTAGTCTGATGTAGAGCCAATTGTTTATTTTTTCTTTTATTTCCTTTGCCTGAGTAGACATGGTAGTTGAACAGATTATTAGTCCTCCTTTAGACATAGATGTGCTATTTGCCACAGTCCCCACCACTCCCTATTGTTTTATATCTAGCCTGCTTCACTCATTGATCTGCTTGACCCCTGTAAGAATTTGAGCTTATGACCGCTGGCCAATAATTTTAGGAAGGTGGGCACTATGGTGGTTATGATGGGGGTAAAGTTGGTAAAGAAGGGCGTTTGTAAGCTATTATCAATGATTCAAAAAACCAAATGGCAATAATTATATTGTTAACCTCTAAAAGACTGCACAGGTTAAGTAAAGTACCAGATTTCTTTGCTTTTGAACGGAATTACATCAACTGGGTAATTGTGTTGCCATAAAAGAAGCTCAGACTGGCACTTAGATACCAATGATAAATGTTTTTAAAAGTTGAGAAAATAGATTATTATTATTTTTTTATTTTAAAGATTTTATTTTTCCTTTTTCTCCCCAAAGCGCCCATGGTACATAGTTGCATATTCTTAGTTGTGGGTCCTTCTAGTTGTGGCATGTGGGATGCTGCCTCAGCGTGGCTTGATGAGCAGTGCCATGTCCACGCCCAGGATCTGAACTGGTGAAACCCTGGGCCACAGAATCGGAGCGTGCAAACTTAACCACTTGGCCATGGGGCCGGCCCCAGATTATTATTATTTAATAAATAAAGTTTGCTTGATAGACCAGTTCTTTCAAAAAATGAGGCTCAAGAAGGAGAAAGATAATAATTATTAAAGTTGTCCTTATTGGTAGAAAGGTTGAGGAGGGAGCACGTGGCTTTGTCTATCACTTCTCTGCTGGTATTTGTAGTTCAAAGGGTCAAAACCAGATGAATGACTGTTGGAATTTCAGCTATCTCATAGTAAATAGAGAAGACATTTAGGGAAAGGCTAGGGGGCTTCTTTTGAGTCCTGGAATTTCATGTCTTTCTAAGTCAGACTCTCAGCTAACTTCTAATTTTAGATAAAGAATATAGTTTTTAATACAAGCTCTGCTTTTTCTCAAAACTGTAAGGCAAAATGAAATACAATGACCATTTATCGTATTGCTGTGCTCTGTTAAAACTAGTTTATGTTCCTTGTCTGTGCTGACATGCAAGGTCATTGTATTTTATAAGGGTGAAGAAACTCTCTACTGATGACCTGTCATTCTCAAGGATTGTTATATGCCCTAGAGCAAAGCTGATTCATAATTCTACTAGGTGGGGCAAAGGTATTACATTTTCAATCTTTCTTGCCAGCTCCTTCCAGCAATTAATTAAACTATGTGGGAATCTTTTGAGAATCACAGAATTTTCAAGATGATATGAAAATTAATCCTAATCCTCCTCCTAATCCAACCTCCTCATTTCTTAAAGGCCCAAGAGAGGGAAAAGGATTTACCCAAGGTAACGCAGCCAAAACTGATATTTGGGTCTCCTGATTCCAAGTCCACTTAAATATATAAATTTTTCTGTTTCCTCTTTCACTTTATTTATTTATTTATTTGAGGAAGATTAGCCCTGAGCTAACATCTGCTGCCAATCCTCCTCTTTTTGCTGAGGAAGACTGGCCCTGAGCTAACATCCGTGCCCATCTTCCTCTATTTTATATGTGGGACGCCTACCACAGCATGACTTGCCAAGCGGTGCCATGTCCACACCGGGGATCTGAGCCGGTGAACCCCGGGCCACCGAAGTGGAATGTGCGCACTTAACCGCGTGCCACTGGGCCGGCCCTCCTCTTCCACTTTAAACTATCCCAACCCACCATTGCCTGAGGTCTGGTTTTGTTTTTCGGGTTTTTTTAAAATAGTCTCCAGGCTTCTACTTAATTGTCTAAACTTTCAGATTTCCACAATCCTCCTACCTTATCCTTATAGCATTTTCACAAGGCTTCCAAGTCCTACTCTGAGAAATCCTGAATGAGGAACATGATCTGAAGGCTTCCCCACAAAAACCTCCTGGGGTCTCCAAGGAGACAGAGAAATCTGCAAACCACAGTCTTGACCGCTCTCTCTCTCTCTCTCCATTCCAGGCTGAAGTTTCCAAGGAAGCAAAGAGAAGCCTAACAGGAGGATGTGTCTGTTCCTCTTAGAAAGAAGACTGTTGAGAAGTCATGCATTCTGCTCATTTCTTCTTTTTGCTTCGATGTCAATAAAGGGCTTTTCACCACCTGTCTGACAGCAGATCTCTCTCTGGCTGTGGCACATTCAGCTACTGCAATATTAGACCAAAAATAATGTTTTTTCTAAGACAGAGGGGAAGCACAGCAGAGACATCAAAGGTGGTTCTGGCCAGGGCTGCCTCTCCCCCTAACTCACCCTGGTTGTGTGGGAAAGCGAAGCAGAGATTCTTATGGGGTAGAAAAGTGAAGAAAGGATCGAAGTGGGGAAAGTCAATGATAAATGATAAGAGAGCTGCAATTTAAAATTGAGATATGTGAGCAGAGCACAGGCTGACATAATTAATAGAGCTAAGGGTATGCAATGACTATGCAAAATGAGTAAAGGGTACTTGTAAACGAATATGCTGGCCAGCCCCTGTCCCCTGCTGTTCTCATCTTCCTCACCACATAAAGCTCACAAAGTTTGTGACCGTGTCAACCATGATGAGATAAGAAAAATACGGACATAGGCTTAGTTTTTCATAATACTAAATTTATTCCATTTAAAGGAGTGTTTTATATTCTGAGATTATATCCTTTTTTTGGTCCTAAAATGTTTCTTTTGTGAAATGACAGTGAAGGTAGATGATAATTGATATTTTTTACATGCTTCCTTGGCAACTTTAAAAACCGGTCACTCCATGTTGCCCCTCCCAGTTTTGTTTTGTTGTTGTTGTTTGGTAATTGCACTGATTTGGCAAAATCAAATGTCTGTTAATTTCCTACCTAGACAAACACACACTAAATGGTTACCAACATTTTTTTCGGAACATATCTCAATTAATTAACATACCCTTCAAGGAGAAAACTTCACAAAATCTCACTTTTCATTGTTAACAGCATTCTCCACAAAAATCTTCCACAAGTATATCAAATTAGTCATAACAACTACTGTTAAGTGCTTAATGAAACACTTCTTCATAACCTCTGACAATTTGACAGGAGTGAATTTAATAATAGCAATAAATACAGATGGGACTACATAAATCAAGGAAGTCCTGATCCAAAACTCTTGCTGCATTAGATGGCATCTCAGCTTTCTCATCTGAAATGATTCAAGAAATTAATTATAATGATGATCATAGCAATAAGAAAAAAAATTCTAAACAAAATTCATACTCTTGGAAAGAATGTCTTCGTTCTTTTTACCCACTGCCCACTTCATGTATGCTGGAGCCAATAGACTAAAGGAAGCTCCTAAAAGAAGGTAGTACTTAGGATGAGGAATGTGGCTTCAGATCTTGGGAAGAGAATGCAGCCATGGCTTCCCCCAGGGTAGGCCCTCTCAATTATTTACATTGTGTGGCAATAAAATGCAGTTGCATAAACATTAGCCCAAAAGTGTTTAAAGAGAGAGTAGACCAAAGGTATCCTCACTTCTAGGAAACCTTCTAACCTAGCCTCACCAGTCTGCCTCTAAAGTGGAGGCAGATTCTCTTCTACTCTCCATTCGCCGCTGAACCCCTCCACCTTCCAGCGCCTTCCATCTCAGGAAGAGTTTGCTCGGGATAGGCTTTATAATGCACATCACTGCTACCCATCTGCTTAGGGGAAATCATGGCCCCAGACCAAAGTACTTACAGAGCTGTTTCTCCCTGAGAATCTTTATCCTTTATGCAGAGCTAAAAGCAAATACAACAAGGGCAGTGAGTTTGCCTGCTTTTCTAAGGCCCATGGGTAAACATTTTGAATGTATCAAGATGGCTCAAGGGACAGGAAACCCAAATGTCTGTTAATCTCCTACCTAGAAAAATACACACCGATACAGAGGTGGCTGGAAATATAGCCACCTCTGCACTGATCCAGGTCTTATTTCTTTGGCCACATTAATTATTTTTATTGAACTTGGAGAAGATATAACTCTTAAAATGCTTCTAAGATTCTTGGATAGTTGAGTGTTTCTTTTTTTGTAGGGAAAATCTGCTTTATATTGGGACAAGGGGTGGGTGAATTTCTCCCTGGGAGACATTGTTGCCCTAAATAACGCCCAATTACCATATGTTTCAAGGACAATGCCTCTGGCTGGATAATGAACTCAGCCTAGGCCACACTGGCCTTTCCTTAGAGGCTTTCCGCCTTATTTGCCTCCCTCTGGCACTGGAGTCAAATGCATAGCATTAACCTTGCACCCACATAGTCTGCATCATGCTAACCAACAAGGTTAAGCATTCAACAGTTCAAACTCCAGCCCAGGGCAGCTGGGGCTCATGGCCGTACTTAAGAAGTGGGCAGCAAGTGCCATCTTTTTCATGCAGGTCTCTGAATCCAGAGCAGATGTTCCTCTCTATATTTACTTATTGTACCAAAGGCACCATAGCAACAATAAAGGGAAATTTGAAAGGAAGAAAAAGCAGCCCCAAATCCGCTACCCCTGACACCACAGCTATTTTCATGCAGGTCTTGTCCATATGCACTTCTAGTCTTTGTAAAGCTGTATTCATAATATATGTACAAATTTTATTCCTTTGAGCAACTTCCATTTGAGATGTCATGGTAGAGAGACCAGACTGTCCAAGTGTGGTTCCTATGCTATAGTCACTTAGATAGCCAGTTCTCTGCCATTATTTAGATGACTTTTTACCTAAATAGCTTAGAATACTCAGATACCTTTATTATTCTTTTTCTTCTAGCAATCAATCCAAAGCACAGTGTCAGAAAGATCACAACACAGGCAGCAATAATGGGTTCTTTTGGTACAACCACAGCTTTATCTGTTGGAAATGCAAACACAGGGAACGAGGACTAACATTTATATGCTTGTAATTTAGGTACTTCTGATATGTCCCAGCCACGATGCCTTGCACTTCACGTCTATCATTCTCTTAGTTAAACCCTCCCAACAATCCCAAAAGGTGGGTGTATTATCCTCATTTTACAGGTGAGGAACCAGGGGATTTGAGGGGTTCGTTTACTTGTCCAAAGTCACAGAACTAGTAAATAGCAGAGACAGGTTTTGAATCCATTCCTTTGTGTAAGGTTAACTTATTGTAATATGAAAAATTCCCATAAAACAGGTAGTCAGAACATTTTCTGCTTTCTTCATCCATAATTTTTGCCATGCAGAAAAGCAGAAGTAGGCTGAAGTCAATAGTTTTTCCTGCCTTTTGAAAAAGCCCAAATTAGGAGGCATCCCTGGGGAGAGGGAGAAGAAAGAAGGCTTTAAGAGCAAGAGAGGAAAGGCAAGGAGCCTGCTGGACCAAGGGGAGAGAGGTCTGTGGGCCCCAGGAGCAGTGGGGACCTTGTAGCTGTACTGCAATAGTGCCCCAAACAGGTGACAAGACATTACGGATGGCGGCTGCAGGGAGCCCCTAGGGAAGTAGAACTCTAAGCACCCGCCTTGGCCCAACGTTGGCCAAGATTTTCATACCTCTCTAAATGGCGTGGAAGGACAGAGAGTCTACGTCTAACTTGGACTAGGAAGAGGTCAGCAACAGCCATGACGGCCTGGAAATGAAAGCCCAGTCCCTGGTTTTCTAAACACCAGGTAAGCTTAGAGCTATATTGGTCATCAGGCACTACAGGCACAGTGTCTGTGCTTGCAAGCCTTCCAAGAGCCTATGAAAATACCTGAGAACTGAACAAAAGAAGTATTGGCCCCCAAATATGAAAATAAAGTGGCAAAATTAATCAACGTTAATAAATGTTTAAACATCTATAAAATGTAACTTTGTGTCAACTATACCCAACTGTTAAATAATGCTTAAACTTTAAGAACCAAATTAACAACATTTATAATAAAATTCAAAATGTGCACAAGTTATAAAAATCATTTCAAAATTTTTACAGCAAAAAAGTATCCTTAATGTGCTTTGTTTTAATAAGTTTGATATGATATGAGATGAAACTTTTTCAAAAGTAAGAGTGCTCAAGGTCAACAAAGGTATTTAAATGACCCTGTCGAAGCCCCTGGATTCTGATGCCATCCTAGGAGGGGTAGGGGCTCCAATCATGGCTAAGGTAAAAGTTTAGGAATTTGTAGGAAATAAAGAGTGTGCTATTTACTGTAAAATTGAGTTTGTGGGTTGAGTGTAGTCAACAAATTTTTACTGAACCACCACTGTGTATTAGGCGCTGTACTCGGCCCTGTAAAAAAGAGGACACACGTGGAGGTCTCCTGGCTTTGTGAAGTTCATATTCTAGTGGAAGAGACAGACATTAAACAAATAAAAACTACAGATTGCGGTAAGTGTTATAAAAGACACAGGGTCATGAGATAGTATATGAGGGGCGAAAGTCAGGGAAGAGGGGAAGAGAAGACTTTACTTTTATTTTTATTTTATTTATTTATTTATTTTTCAAGGAAAATTAGCCCTGAGCTAACATCTGCTGCCAATCCTCCTCTTTTTCCTGAGGAAGACTGGCCCTGAGCTAACATCTGTGCCCATCGTCCTCTACTTTAAATGTGGGACGCCTACCACAGCATGGCTTGCCAAGCAGTATGTAGGTCCGCACCGGGGATCCAAACCAGCAAACCCTGGGCTGCAGGAGCAGAATATGCGAACTGGACTTCTGCACCACCAGGCTGGCCCCAATAGAAGACTTTAGATAAATCGAATTTCAAAGCCCAAGCCATATATGTCTCAGGATGAGGAAACAGGGTTTATCCCTCCGTAACTGTATGGCACGCTAACCACTTACCTTTTAATTGTTTTCTTCTCCACTATTTGTCCATTTCCTGCCCAGGATAATTTTGGAGAGTAAGTAGATTAAGCATCCTTTACTCTTGCTCTCTTTTGGCTGTTACCAAAAATTACTCTCACGAGGGTATGGGTTGCATCAACCCTCTGGAGAAACTGCTCAATGGGCCTTCTTGTAAGCCCTGGCTCTGTAATAAACAGCCTTGGGACATACCAAATGGCCCTCACCTTACTGGGGACCCCCTCTACCCGCAGTACCGAGGAAAGATGTCAAAATGAAAGAGAAGCAAAGTTGGGACAACTAGGGAAAGAAATCAGAATTCAGTCACAGTTCGGAATATTTTTTACCAAGCTGAATAAAATGAAGCCATATGTGACAGCTTTCACACCACAAACAAGCTGAAATAAACGGCCTGACTCATTGGCTCCCTTTGGATTCCAAGTTTCTGTTGAAAGTGACTTTGGCAAATGTAACTGCATCTCCCCTCTTGTCCTGTTTTACTCTCTCAATTGTAACCAGCCCTGGTATTTTCTCCTGATATTCATTAGGGTAAAATTATCTTGTGCTAAAATAATCGCGGGCTAAAATCTTATGCTCAAGAAAAGATTCAGGATGTCCCAGAACATGCAAAACAACTTTGAAAAAGGAGAGCAAAGTTAGAGAACTAATGATATCTCATGTTAAGACTTATTATAAAGTGACGTAATTAAGACAGTGTGGTATTAATGGAAAGATAACCAAGTAGAAAATGAAAGAAAACAGCAAGTCCAGAAATAGACTCACATACATACAAACAAATCATGTTTGACAAACTGCAGAGGCAATTCAGTGGAGAAAGAATAAACATTTTAACAAATGGTGTTGGAAAATCAGATATTCATATGTAAAAAGTGAACTTCTAGTTATGTCTCATACCGTAGCAAAAATTACTCAAGATGAATCCCAGAAGTAAATCTAAAACCGTAAAAGGAGGAGAAAGCATAGGAGAATATCTTTGTGGCCTTGAATTAGGCAAAGATTTCTTAGATTGACACTAAAAGCATGACCCATAAAGGAATAAATTGTTAAACTAGACTTCACCAAAATTACTAACTTCTGTTCTTCAAAAGACACTGTTAAGAGAATGAAAAGTTAAGCCATAGACTGGGATATAATACTTGCAAATCACGTGTCTGATAAAGGACATATATCCAAAATAAATGAAAAACTCTCCAAACTCAATAAGGAGAAAAAAAATCCTGTTATAAAAAAGAGGGCCAAATATTTAAACAGACATTTCATGAAAGAAAATAAGTGGATGGTGTGCAGAAAAGAGTTAACGTAGTGGGCCAGAGACTGCTATCCTTAGAAAGACCTACTTACGAGGTTTGCCCTTGGCTGACATCTAGGAACTTAGCTGGTAAACAATTTTCTAAACTGATAGAAACTTTTCCTCTGTGACCACTGTGGGAAGTCCACACATGGATTCCTCCAGATTCTGTCTATGTCTTTTTCTTTTTCCTTTATGATCTGGCTATATATCCTTACTACATTACTGTAATAAATCTTAGCCATGAGTAAAACTGAAAAAAAAAAAAAAAAGAGCCATGATGTCATTTCCAGCTTGGCATGGCCTCATTGAGAAACTACCCCACTGAGCCGTGAAGCTGGGAGAGGCTCATGGCAAACTGGGCATTTAGCCTAAGCACCAGCAGCAGAATGCTTATGCTGCAAAGGCAGCCAACAGCCAGGGAAGTAATAAAGCAGTAATAAATAGGAAAAACAAGTTGGTTTGGAAGAGCTCCACCCGAAACAGGATTCTGCCCTCCTGAAAGCCAATTTGCCAAGCTGGCATGCTGCTTGCCACACAAGCTGTATGTTTTTTATGTGACACAAAGCAATTATGATTCCTTCTTAACCAAGAGGGACGACATAATTCCCTACTCTCTCCATGTGGTCTTTACAGCCTGTTAGAATGGCATAACCTGAGGCTACACTAATCATGCTTTTGTGATCCTGGGTGGGGTGAATAGCCACAAGCTTCCATATGGTGCCCTTTCCACTGCTTCTATACGGTAAGTACTTGGGTTATTTGTGGGTTTGGTTTTTAAAGTGAGTAGCCAGTGGGTATACTGTCACTGCTCTGCAGGACAAATTACTGAACATGCCAGTAATCACAGAACGGATGTTCAACCTGCAGCAGCTCTTCCTCCCCACCAGCCGCTCTGTTGGTTTCCCAGACCTCCCTGAGGGGGAGAAAATAATAAGCGCTATGGTCACATCAGTCCAACACTTCTGGCAAGGGTTCAGTTGATTTCCTGGGGATTGGCAAGAAAAGCAATGAGTGGGCACAGGGAGGCATATGACCATGTGAATAATGTTCTAACAAGATATAGAAGCCTCAGCTTGTTTGGCTGCTGCAAGCCTACTGGCCCCAGACCAGGAAATGTGTGCATGAGCATTTTCTGCATCTGCTACACCAGGTATCTCGCCTTTCTCTTTTTGTATGAACGAGAAATATGAGAGGGGAAAAACACTTGGAGCTTCATTTGTTCCCTATTATTGCACAGGTATTAAACCTGGGTAGGAGAGGCGTGAAGCCAAGAGAAAGAACTTTTTCCCCCCACTCCCTCTTCCGATTAGCCTACAGGTTACAATTTCAGAGTGAGGAGTGACTTTAGAGATCTATTTTCTCATCTAGTCAGTATCTAGTCACATTTTTTTCTCTGTGTGTTTCTGACTTCTCTTCTGTTTGTCATTAGGCTGTGAACTCGAACGTCCAGCTCCTACAAATCTTGTTGCCCGGGAGAATTGATGGAAATACTCCTCCCTAAAAGCCAACCAGAATTGTCTTCTACCACTTGATTCTAGAAAAGGACCTTTCCTCAAAGAGCAGCGTCCTATATGGAATGGGCATAATTCCTCTAAAAAGAAAGACTAGAATTCTTAGTGGAAAACTCTTTGGATGAGGACAATTCTTCACAGAAAAATCCTAACTTCTAATCATAATTGTCATCATAATTTGTTGTCACAAAAAATATTGACTGAGCATCTATTCTGAGTTTTGCCCTGTGCTGGATATGACTTCAAAAGAGAGTTACCTTTGACAATGAGGTGAAAGTCTTTGGTCTCCACTCTCCAAGTTGAATTTGCAATACAGTTGTAGGTTCCATTGTCAGATTTCTTGACGTTGGTGATCGACAGTTGAAGAGACTCACTTGTCTGTTGGACTTGGTGATGGTTTTTCTCTAAATTCAGGATGCTACTGTTTTTGTACCACATCATTTGAGCCTGGGGGTTGGATTTCACATTGCAAACCAAATTTGCATTACTCCCTTCCTCAACAGTTTGGAAGTCGTCTCCACTTAGGAGAGGAGGAACTGCAAGATTCAAGCATTTAGGTTTCATTAGCAGATAAGCAGTGGTTTACTGTCAGTGTTCAAGATCTTCCTTCAGTCTATCTTGTGGGGTCATTCATTCATTTGACAAAAATTTGCTGAATACCTACTGTATGCCAAGCACTGGGCTAAGTAGGAACTGGGGGTACAATGGTAAATAACATACACCCAGTCCCAGACCTCATAGAACTTTTAATGTGGTGGAGAAGACAGACCATGAAACAAACATATCTAATAACGAATCTGTACCAAGTAGACAATTTGTAACACTACCCAAGAGTATAAGCCTTGAGTCTATGCTCTCTGAGAGTTAATACAGTGTTGGATAAAACAGTGTAATATGAAGAAGTCAGGTGGTGCAGATAGTCTTGATTCCATCTGCACTACTTATCTACTGTCACCTTGAGAAAGTTACTTAACTGCTAAGTAACTGTTCAGTTTCCTCATCTAAAAAGTGGGATAACACCTGCGTCATGAGTTGCTGTGAAGATTAAATGAGATAATGCCTGTAAAGAATTTACCACATTGCTAGCTACTATTATTATCGTGGTGGTAGTGGTGGTTTTGAGGGCTCCTCACACCCTCTATTTTTGCATTTTACTTAACCACTTTTGCTCTGGCCACATATATACCAATGCATATTTGCATTTCCTCAATGATCCTCTAGAAATAATGTCCTCCTCCCAGAAGGTGTTCCAATTGTGGCAACTCTGGCATTGATGGAAGGTGAGTGTGACCTTCTGAGTCCCTCTCATCTGTCTGTGTGAGCAGCTCCTGACTCCCTCTATCATAAGGGCAGCTATAGACCCATAGATAGTCAAACACATTTATCTTCACCAAATAATTCCGACCCTCACCCCAACCAGGGCTTTCCATCAACTGTGAGGAGAAATGGCTGAGCTGGCTCTCCTCTCTTCTCCATGTCCCTTGCATTTTCCAGCCAAGGTGCAAAAGAGTAATAAAATACTTGAAAAGTGGGCGGCAGGGAAGAGGTAGAGCAGGGGAAAGAGGAAAAAAGAAGCATGTGTAATCTGCACGCTGAATAATTAGACCCTGAGTAGGCTGTGCTATTAATAGCTCTCTCAGAAGAATGACATTTTGTTGCTCTTTGGAATGAGTTTGAGTTCTGCATCCATATCCAGCAAGGATGTTATATGATATTCAGAGATGTAGGAAGCTGCTAGAATAGGGAACATAATTCCTGAATATACAAGTTTCACTTGTGAACAGGTCCTAATAGTCGTTTCTTTTTATTTAACTATTTAAAGTGAATTTTTAAGCACATCAGCCATACATGAGTATTCCTTTTAAAAAAATTAGTACATTTCAGATAAAGTTAAGGTCTTCCTTGACTCGCTCCTGCTCCCTTCTTGACTCACCAGAGATGCCTACTGCTATGAGTTTGATATAAATCCTTGCAGATCTTTTTTTAAAAAGAATAGTTTTCTATCCATTTAATGTCCCATAGGAAATAAATTGCATTGTTTTAGGAGGCCGAGAAGGGGTTTACATAAAACACTTCATTCTCTCAATGACTTGTGTGTTTTTGAGATATATCCACGTTGAATCACAGAGATCTAGCTCATCGCTTTGAGACTGCTACAGTATAATACATGACTCTTTAATCATTTTATTTTAGTGGGCCTTAGGTTATTTTCAATTTTAAAATGGTAAACAATGCCACAATAAACATCCCTGTATTTGTCTCGTTATGCACATGTGCATGTGTTTCTCCAGGATTAACATCTAGAAGTAGAAATGCTGGTTCCTGGGTCAGGTACACTTTAAATTTTGATCGATACTGCAAAAAAAGTCTCAGTTTATACTTTCAGCAGTAATATATGAGGGAACCTGTTTCTGCACACCCTCCTCCAAATAGTGTATTATCAAGCTTACATTTAGTCCTTGATCTGCTATTTATAACAATAATAATACTTCCTTAGGATTGTACATGATATTCTTGTCACTTTCTATGAGCTCATTTTGACTTATTGATTGATGAGTTTGTCAGTTACTGTCACCATGAATCACTGACCAACTGGTCTTCTTATATATGTGCTTAGCAACAACAACATTTAGGAGGTTGTTATAAAGATGCTTTAAAAGTGAATTCAGTCCAGAAAACTGAAAATCATTTCTTTAAACCACCAAACGATACTGTCAGCATTTCTGCCATGTCTCCCTTAAGAAGGTACAACAGGAAGAAAGAGCACTAGATTAGGAGCCTGGGAACTTGTATTCTGTTCTCAGCTCCAGCTGTGACAATTCGGGCCCTCAGTCTGGGCCTCAGTTTCCTCACCTGTCATTTTATAAGGATTACAAGACCTCCAAGTTCCCCAATGGTCTTGGATTATATCAAAGTAGCCAAGAGGTAGCTTGCTAAAAATCACATTTTATCAATTCGTAGGAAATAAAAAACAAATCTCCTTTGCCCAGGAACATGTGAATGATTCATTGCGGAAACTCAAGCTGCTGGATGCCAGTATTTTTCAGAGCTGTATTCCTCAGCATTACCTACTTTTATCTCAGGAACTGTGGCATCAGTTTTTCACAGAAAAGTTTGCTGAGCTCACTGGGGTCAAATGGCCTTGACTTTTTATGACTAGGTTCCTAGTCCAGAGCTCCTTCTACCAAATCACAGCGCATCACCCTCTGCCACAGCGCCCCTCGCCACACCATCCATACCTCCCTCGTGGAGAACCAGCTTTCCACCCAAACCACCTATATGATCACCGACACAGACTCATTTGAAGTCCCCCTAAACCCACAGAGTTCCACCAATGGTTTACCTATACCTGGAACCCAACTATCAAAGAGTGTCCCTTTTTGGATTTTAAGGTGATGTTAAAAGATTCCCAATGAGTGTCTTTCTAAGTAGAACACAAAAGCTAGAAACCGCAAAGGAAAAGATTGGTAATTTTAAATACATAAACATGTATTCAACGTATTAAATACCGCCAAAAAACTATTTAAGAATGTCAAAAATAAGTAGAAGAAATACTTAAATCCAAAATGACAAAAGGCTATTTTCCTTAATATACAAAGCCCTTATACAAATCAATAAGAAAAAGGAATGTAACCCGATGGAAAAATGGGTAAAGGACATGAGCAGGCATTTCACAGAAAAGAAGCATGAACAGCCAATACATTAATGAAAGGGGAGCATCTCGTTCATAATTTAGAAAATGAAAGTAAAATTTCAAATCAGTCTGGAAAATTCTTAGAGTTTGAGGATATTCAGGGCTTATGAGGGTGTGGGGAAATAGGCACCCTCGTGCATTGTTGTGGGAGCATAAACAGGGCAATTTGGCAATATCAAGCAAACGTTAAAATGCACATACTCTCTAGACCCAGATTTCAGCTACCACTTAATGTAGTGTAGACAACACAGTCTGACTCAGAGTTTCCCCCTCACTCACAAATGACGTTCAGCACCACTGAGATGGACACCGACTGATTCCTCTGCAGCTTGCAGGTGAAGGTCACTCCATTGTCATCCTCACTGATGGAAGAGACACAGACAGAGCTGGAGTTGATTTTGTTTCCAGATTTCAAATCCACTGTGCCCGCCTCTCGGTACCAGAGAAGTTCTTCCTCATTGGTGTGGTTTTGAACAGCACATCTCAGAGATTCTTGGAAGCCAATCTGAGTGTCCAGAACATAGTTCTCAGTTTTACCATTCACGGTTAAAATAGAACCTGGGAGTGTGGGAAGAAACTATTACGATAGAGCGAACAATCTAAATGGCCATCGACAGAGGATAGGTTTAATAAATTATGTTATATCAGTACAATGAAGTACTCTACAACAATTAAGAATAGTCATATTGATCTGTATGATTTTACAAGGAAAAAGATCCATAATGTAATATTAACTACAAAAAGGAAAAGGTTAAAATGATAGTTACCAAATATTGCTGCACACTGTAATCACCTGGGGATCTTTAAAAACGTGCTGATGCCAGGCTCCCACCCCCAGACATTGTGATTAATTGACATCAGTGCAACCTGGGCGTTCAGTTTTTAAAAAGACCCCCAAGTGATTCTAATGTGCTGCAGTGAAGTTTGAGAACCACTGGGTTAGAAACCAATATGTACAGAATTACCGCATTTATATGTCTACACACACACATACACACATATGTATGAGGGAAAGTCTTGGGAAAAATCCTATCTATATGTATTGAATACGGTTGACAAAAATAGGAAAAAACGTGAGAAAATACTTACTAAACTTAAATTGTTTACTTCAGAGTGTTGGAAGTAGCACAGTAAGGGGCAGGAGTGGGGAAACATAATGGAAAAAGGACTATAGCAAAATGGAAAAAATTTAAGACATAACATTAGTCACCTCCCTATTCACACAGGCAGAATGTAAATTATGTCTCTACTTATTACTCTAAGTATATCGAAATTGAATATGCATATGGGCAAAAGCTGATCTGAAAGCATTTCTGACTAGACAATAGGATTATGGCTGAATTTGGTCTTGCATTTCTAATGTTTTAATATTGTTTTGGCAGTGTTGTAAAATAAAAAGATGTTTAAACAGCTGTGGTTTGTGGGGTAGACAAGATGCTGTGGGGTGGATGATTAGGATATATAGCAGTTTATTTTCATCTCTGATTTTTTTTTTCTTTTGAGGAAGATTAGCCCTGAGCTAACATCTACTGCCAATCCTCCTCTTTTTGCTGAGGAAGACTGGCCCTGAGCTAACATCCGTGCCCATCTTCCTCTACTTTATATGTGGGACGCCTACCACAGCATGGCTTGATAAGCAGTGCCATGTCCGCACCGGCATCTGAACTGGCGAACCCCAGGCCTCTGAAGTGGAACGGGTGCATTTAACTGCTGTATCACCAGGCCAGCCCCTTCATCTCTGATTTTTAGAAATCTGTTCATTGTGTAGTAACATACCTAAATTTCAGTTTTTACTTTCCTGGTTCAGAAGCAGGCAACAAAAGCTAAAAAATGACTTCAGCTGCCACAAATTTACCCCCTACATAACATTCGTTAATCTATTCTGTAAACACATTAACTTTTCCTTTAAAAAGCATAAATTACTGGTGAAAATAATGAGATTGTTGCCTAGGATTTTTTTAAAATCTGGAAAAATATCCGTCAACATGTTGAGTGGTTTTTTTCTGGATGATGGGTTTTGGAGAGATTTTTACTCCTAATTTATTTTGCAATGACTATGTGTTACTTTTTAAATCAAGGGGGATAAAAGCTACTTCCAGGTTGGAGCGGGGACAAAATGCAGGAAAGATTTTCATGTAAGTGGTATGTTCGAGTAAACAGCAGAAGATCATTTGGGATGTGATTAGGAATGACATGCATTAAAATGTAGGAGAATTCTGGCTGTGGCTTATAATATCAGAACCATAGAAATACTTTTCCATTTAATGTTTTATTATGTTATCTGACTCCTGTACTCCAAGCCTGTACTACCAACTGTGTAGACATCCCAATTTGGATTTTGGATTATCCCAGTGCCCACTGATAATTTTTTAATCTAAAATTTTCAATATTTAAAAAGAGGCCAAAAAGAATTTTCACTTACTTGTCATCTCACGTGGCAGAAATAAAATCAGTAACAGAAGAAATCTGCACATTAGCATTAGGCCGTTGTTCTTCCAGGTCATCTTTAATGACTTTTGAGTCTGATCTGCTGGCAGAAAAAGAGCGTTGCTGGTTCCGTACTTTGGTCTACACTGAGTTTATGAACCTTCCTCTTGTCTATTATACATTTGAAATAAAGTCCCGGATGAGTCATCCCAGCTGTAACGGTACTATTTCTAGTTTTTAATTAAACAGTCCTGTTCTGACCATTAAGTTCAAGGTACTTTTAGGTAAAACCGGTCTTCCCTGGAGAAATTGGTAGAATGTCATTGGAACAGTAAGAGAAATGAAACTTGCTTCATTCTCAGATGGTCCCTACTAAAAAAAGTAATTCTTGTTTTGAAAGCCTCCCCTGCATCATTTTTGTAAGGTTGCTCTCTGCTAATAGAGAGTTTTGGAGAGTGTTCCAAATCCCATAGATTCAAATGGTTTGTACCTTAGAAAAAGACTCCATCAAAACATGGCCTCTGGTCTTAAACCATGTTAATCTCTGCTTTCTTCCATCCCTCCGCTACTCGCCACCTCATGATACTCCTTTCCCTTGACCTTGTATGGACTAAAAATAATAAATAATAAAGGCCTTTTTTCTCTCTTTTTGTGCTTTGCTGCTGCCATCCCTCTCCCTAAGATATTTTCCATTTCTATCTAGGAAAAACATGTATTTATGATTTCCTTTCAGGGGTACCACTACGAATAGAGTAGAAACACATATGGAATGCTGTCTATGCAACAGACACTGCGCTAAACACTTTACATACATTAATTTCAATCTCAATTAAGCCTCTAACACCCCTATTGAAGTTGTTTCTCAAGGTTTGGAGAGATCATGTAATTTGCCCAAGATCCCAAAGACCATAATTATCAGGGCCAGGATTCGAACCTAGGACTCCCAAGGCCAGGATCTTAACCACCCCAACTGGCCTAGATTAATATTCTCTTCCTTTAAGAAGCTGCCATTAAACCCTTCTAGTCCCTGGCCTCGCTACAGACCTTAGCAACTTGGATTTTTGTCCCCTTAATACGATATAAACCTTTAAGAGCTGGAACATACCTACGACTTCTTTGGGCCCGCTCTGCTCCTCCCCATCCCAGGCCTGTCCTGACAGGAGCAAGTTTTGTTTTCGCCAGACTCACCCTCTTGGGCTGGCAAGCCTGCATCAATCTTTCAATAAGATGCAATTGGTGCTAATATTTGTTATTTTGCAATTTAAAAAATTTTCCCAAAAGACTTCTATCAAGCATTGTAACAATGACGATTTCAGAATTTGGTCATTAATAGAGTTTTCTCAAACACGCTGCACTGCAGGTGCTCAATAAAAACTGAGAGTGTGGGCTTCTTGGCAGACCTTACCCCCCACCCTATTAAGGAAGAAGATTCATATCTTCCCTTCCTTCCGACCCACCAAGAAAGCACCTTTCAAAATGCATTTCCCTCACCTGACTTGTTTTTAATTTCCATGACTGTCTTTCTAGACAAGACGAAGTCTTGCCGCTTACCTGCTGAGCTCTGAAAAGCTGACTTCCTTGGCCAATTGTTCCTCCATCTGGGAACCCTGAATCCTTTCCCTGTTACCATCTTTATAGTACTTGAAATTGAACAGTTTATGACAGTAGGGTCAGGTAAATAAGATAAATTGGGTTCAAAGTCTGTTTCTCCTTATGGATTCTTAGAGAACACAGTAATTGGGAGAGACATCTTCTTAAGATCTAAGATTTTATGTGTACCTAAGTCACTAGGTGGGGCCAGATATTACTAATAGGGATGTAATGGTTCCAAGAAAGCCTGACCTTTTAGAAAGTTTGTAGCACGTCTCACTGAACATTGTATGCTCACGTTAGATACTTGTGATTTGATGATCTAACAGCCCAAGAATTGTGATGGGGCAAGTCTGAGGACAGGTTTGATTTTCAATGCATCCAAAACTTTGGAAGATTCCACACAACTTAAACAACGCTGGAAAAGTATTACTTACTACTGGTAACCCGAGCGCAGCGTGTAAACTGTACCAGCCAGGCATGGCAGAAGCAAGTTTTATCCCTTTGAGGTTCTCACCTGATGGGAGAATCCTTGCATTCAAGAATTAGCAATTGAGGATAACATTTTTTTTTTTTTTTGAGGCAGATTAGCCCTGAGCTAATATCTGCCACCAATCCTCTTCTTTTTGCTGAGGAAGACTGGCCCTGAGCTAACATCCGTGCCCATCTTCCTCTACTTTATATGTGGGACACCTACCACAGCATGGATTGACATACAGTGCCATGTCTGCATCCGGGATCCGAACTGGCGAACCCCGGGACATTGAAGCAGAATGTGCAAACTTAACTGCTGTGCCACTGGGCCGGCCCCAAGGATAACATTTTTTTTTAATTAATTAATTTATTTTTGCTGAGGAAGATTAACCCTGAGCTAACATCTGTTGCCAATCTTCCTCTTTTTTTCTTGAGGAAGATTAGCCCTGAGCTAACAGCTGTGCCAGTCTTCCTCCACTTTATATGTTGGTCACCGCCACAGCGTGGCTGATGAGTGGTGTAGGTCTGCACCTGGGATCTGAACACATGAACCCCGGCTGCTGAAGTGGGATGTGCAGAACCCCTATACCATGGGGCCAGCCCTGAGGATAACATTTTTTCTTACTGGTTAAAAAATACATATGTTTATGGTGTTGTTACAATGTTAATTTTATCTGGCAAGTACTCTTTTTCTCATTTATACAAGAATAGAATGAAAGAATATTTATATTTATCTGAACATTTGAATGCATTGGTTAAGCACACCAGCGATCTGCCTCCTACTAGCTGTGTGACTTCAAAAAGTTATTTAACCCCTGTGAGCCTCAGGTTCTTCATCAATCCAACGGGCATACTAATAGTGCCCTCCCTACAAAGTCACTGGGAAGATTAAATGAAATAAAGCATGTGAAGCAGCCACATAGTAAGGTCTTAATAAGCAGTGGCTATTATTGTTGTTAATATAGGCTGGGTAGAATATAATAAATAAATGCAGCCTCACTATAGCTTTCTTTTAGTAAGAATCATAACTAAGAGCAGTTCCTGTTGGCTGGGTTGCAGGCACCATCTAAGTAGGTTTTGAGTTTACTGCTGAATGGATCTAAGAGTAATGTGTTTTACTATTACCATTTTTAAATGAATTTAGCATGGATTGATGTCTAGGTTCTAGGTCCCAACAAAGCAGACTCTAAGATAAAACTTTGCATGCAGGTAGTTTATTTAAAGGCGATCTCAGGCAGCACAGTAAGGAAGTGAGATAAGGAAGGAAGGAAAACTAATGAAGGGTATGTTAATGAACAGGTTACTG